>NW_026694242.1:1172500-1342500 GCF_021218885.2 Marmota monax | reverse complement strand
CTGAGCCCTGGTGTCACGGTGGGGACAGAGGGAGGAGCAGGGTCCCGGATGGCTGAGGCACACACAAACGTGCGCGTGTGTGCAAGCCACACATCAGCACACACAAGCACACACGCTGCAAAGACATGGATACATGCCCATGCCCATGCCATTTGGCTCACTCCAGGGCTCCTGTCCCCAAACCCCTCTCTGTGCCTCTACTTTCAATTTCCTTTGGGTCTCCTACACGGCTTGTCACAGAAGTCCTTCTTGCCCGGCACAATGGTGCACACCTGTCATCTCAGCAGCTGGGGAGGCTGAGGCAGGAGGATCACAAGGTGGAGGCCAGCCTCAGCCAAAGCGAGGTTCTAAGCAACTCAGAGAGACCCTGTCTCTAAATAAAATGCAAAATAGGGCTGGGGACGGGGCTCAGGGGTTAAGCACCCCTGGGTTCAATCCCTGGTACCCCCCCCCAAATACAGAAACATTTTAAAAGGGGTGGTCACATAACCACTACCTGTCACCCCTTGATTACCCATGAAGCCCAGGACTCCTGGGACTCTCCGTTAATGCCTGGGACAGGAGCCCTTCTGAAGGGCTGGGTCCCTGCAGTCCCCGTTATAAATATTTAAAATATGTCCCCTGGCTCCAAGATGTCTCAGGGGACATCTCATGGGTCCAATTTCTGTGGTTTATACCTGGTCCCAGCATCTGATCTCAATCCTTCACCCTGAGCCCAGGAGGATGATGGGCAGTGACCCGTGTCACTCCGCTGGGGTGGGTGGGTGAGGGGTTACCAGGGATTGAACTCAGGGGCCCTCAACCCCTGAGCCCCCTCCCCAGCCCTATTTTGTATTTTTTTTAGAGACAGGGTCTCTCTGAGTTGCTTAGCACCTTGCTTTGGCTGAGGCCGGCCTCCAATTTTTGATCCTCCTGCCTCAGCCTCCGGAGCCTCTCGAATGACAGGCGTGCATCACCGCGTCCCCCGCTGTCTGCCTGACCTTGCTGGAGCCCATATGGGGCCTGGAGAGCAGGTTCCCCTGCTGGACTGGGCTACTCTTTCTGCAGAGCTGAAAGTTTTACCCAGATCTAAGAGTCGAATGTACTTTTCCTTCATGTCACATCTTTCCCCGAGCCTGTGGCTCTCCACAGAGGAGCAAGAGCATCAAAATTCCTCGAGGTGCCTGTTTTCTGAATGCACATTGGAGGCCACTTTCTCAGGTTTCTAAAAGTGCTCCCTGGGGGGAAGACATCAGAATCTCAAGGGCAGGAAAGAAACACAGGAACCGTAAGCCTGGGGGCCAGGATCTCTGGATCCTTTGTACCGCCATCAACAGGGAGGAAATAGCCCACTTGTCTATTTTATTTTAATTTTTTGGCACCAAGGATTGAACCCAGGGACATTCCACTATTGAGCCACACCCCCCAGCCCTATTTGGTATTTTATTTAGAGACAGGGTCTCCCTGAGTTGCTTAGGACCTCGCTTTTGCTGAGGCTGGCCTCCCACTTGCGATCCTCCTGCCTCAGCCTCCCCAGCTGCTGGGATTTCAGGCATGCACCACCGCCTGCCGGGCGACTGAGACCTATTTTTCCTTTCTCTGCTCCTCCCTCATCTCAGCGGAAACAGGTCCCCTTTCCTCCCATCCTAAGCAGAGTGATCTGTCCCCAGCATACACCCACCCTAGGAACCATCACGTCCAGACCTTGGGGATGGCCCCAGAAGGTCTCAGAAATGACCGTCTCCCAAGGTGACCGTCAGGACAGAGGGAGACGGTCACAGCCTTGGAGTCCCCTCTCTCACAGCCCCTGTCCCTGCTGATGGGCAGAACCCCAGCCTCTGGGACGGGAGGCCACCTGTGTTCTCTTTGGCTAGCAAAGCAAGATACCTCCCCTGTCCTTTGTCTCAAAACCGTGTCCTCGTTATTGGATTGGCATCGAGGACAAGGATCAAGCTTCCGGCCACACAAAGAAGAGCCAAACAAAAGGGTACTTGATGGCCCTGGGATTCCCAAGGGGAGCCACCTGGGTGACGTGAGAGATTCTCTGGAGCCTGAGAGGTGGGGACAGCTCACGGCCCCCAGAGCTGACCAAGTGTGGCTCTCCTTTTCTCTTGACCCCCCAGGGGACCTCCCTACGGGGAACAGAAGGTTAGCTAGCCGAGGTTGGCTCCTAGGTGACGCCAGGGACAGCAGGAGTAGATGGGGCGGGATTTCTGAAGCCACCAAGAAAAAGAACCAGGCACGTCTCAGAGGAAGGAGCAGAATTGGAGAGAAGTGGCCGGCTGGCAGAGCCCAGGGGACACCTCCAGCCTTGGCCCCTTCACACGGGGATCCCAGGGACCTGGGCAGCTGCTGATGCCTCTCAGGTGCCCCAGAGCATCCCAGGCCCCTCCTCCTCTGCGGATGGGTTTCCTAGGAAACCGGTAGCCACAGCATCCCCTCCCCCGCGCCTCCATCTGCGGAGAGTCTAGGTCCGTCTTCGAGGGGGCGTGGCCGGGGCGTGGCCGGGGCGGGGCAAGCGGGGCTGAGACCAGGCTGTGGGCCGGGAGGGGGCGTGGCGGGGGCGTGGCCGGGGCCGAGCGGGGGCTGGAACCCTGCAGAGCCGGGGCCTGGGGCCGGGGCGGGGCGGGGCCAGGGACGGGGTGGGGCCAGGGACGGGGGCGGGGCCGGGGCTCCTCAGGCTGCAGGGTGGGCGACCCAGGAGGGAGGTCGTGGAGCTGCTGGGGGCACCCCGATCACTAGAGGGCACAGCTACTCAGCCTGCCCAGAGGCAGTCAGGCAAACATGGCTCATTTGGGGTCTAGAAGCCCATGATACAGAGCCAACTTTAAAAGTGTTTCTAGCTGGGCGCGAGGGTGCACGCCTGTCATCCTAGCAACTCGGGAGGCTGAGGCAGGAGGATCACGGGTTCAAGGCCAGCCTCTTCAACAGTGAGGTGCTAAGCCACTCAGTGAGACCCTGTCTCTAAATAAACTACAAAATAGGGCTGGGGATGGGGCTCAGGGGTTGAGGGTCCCTGGGATCAATCCCTAGTAACCCTCCCCCAAAAATAAGTGTTTCTAGCCAGAAGCGGTGGTGCACACCTGTCATCCCAGTGGCTGGGGAGGCTGAGGCAGGAGGATCGCAAGTTGGAGGCCCAGTCTCAGTCACTTAGCAAGGCCCTAAGCCACTCAGCGAGACCCTGTCTCTTAAAAAAAAAAAAAAAAAACATAAAAAGGGCTGGGGATGGGGCTCAGGGGTTAAGCACCCCTGGGTTCAATCCTCAGTGAGAGAGAGAGAGAGAGAGAGAGAGAGAGAGAGAGAGAGAGACCCCTCTCTAAGTTCCATGAGAAACTTTGGACTTCACATACCCACAGAAAGGGTCGTATAACTGTCCCCATTTCACAGATGGGGAAATCAAGGCCCCGGTAAGTAAAAGAATCAGAACCTTGGGAGCCACGGTGGATCAGGATTTGGAGGTTTTTGTTTGTTTGTTTGTTTGGTTGGTTGGTTTTGGGTCCTGGGGATGGAACCCAGGGGCACTTAACCCCTGACCCCGTCCCCAGCCCTTTTTCTATTTTATTTAGAGACAGGGTCACCCTGAGTTCCTTAGGGCCTCGCTAAGTGGCTGAGGCTGGCCTCCACCTTGCGATCCTCCTGCCTCAGCCTCCTGATCTACTGGGATGACAGGCGTGGGCCAGATCAGGATTTGGGAGTGGCTCACGGGACAGACTCCACCTGAGGCTGAGTCCAGAGAGCAAGGTCCAGCCCAGAGGCACAGAGCCCCCCCCCAGAGGGGGCAACCAGGGCAGGGGACCCTTTGAAAGGGAAGGACAATACCATGGGAGGGGTGGGGGTGGGGCTGCTGCTTCCCAGACTCGGAGCCTAAATCTTAAAGGGGAAGCGGCCTGGTTTAGTTGCTGAAGAGGGTGGGCTTTGGGATGGCACCCACCCAACTTGAAGGATGCTCAAGAACTGGGAGGGAGTGGGGAGCAGGGCACCCAAGGGCTGCCCCCCCCCCCCCGCAGCCAGTCCCCAGAAGATTGCAAACCTGGGCTCCATTTTAGGGGGGATGGGGGACAGCCCAGGGCTAGAGGGCAGCTCTGGGAAGTCAGGCAGCCCCTGTCTCCGACTGCAGCCCCAGGTCCCCCCCCCCCATCTCCTGTCAACTCAGCTGCCAAAGCGCTGTCCCCAGCAGAGGGGGGAGGGGCAGCCTCCAGGAGACGAAGTCGCACAAACACACCCAACTTCCCAGCCACCTCCCCCGCCCCCCCCCAACCAGCCTGAAGCCACAAAGCCAAGAAAATGAAGCATCCTGGCCAGAGCTGACCTGCTGTTTACATTTCCCTTGGAAACGGGGACATAATTGTCACCAGGCTCTCAGGAGCTGTCTGGAGTGGCAGCCCCTCCCCCCACCCCCTCCCTCGTCCTATTCAGGCCCAGCCGCGGATGACACTGGCATCTTGAATCAAACTCCGCGGTTACTATGGTGTCAGCCTGAAATTATGAATCTCAGAACCGCCGGGGCCCAGGCGCAAACCCCGGGTGCGCAATTAAAGCTGAGCAGGAGAAAGAGGGGGACATTGTCTTTTTAATAGCAGCAGAATTGTTCCTCCAAGCACCAGGGGGGGACGCAGGCGGAGGGGGAGAGGCCCTTGGAAATGCAGTTGGAAGCCCAGAAACAGGACCAGCCATGGCCTCTGCTGTCACTCAACCCCCTCCCCTCCCCCTCACACACACCCCCTGTCCCCTTAGGTCCTGAGGTTGCTGAGTGCTCTGGACACCTGGAGGGGAGCAGGAGGTGGCAGCTGACTGGGAACATAAAGCTGAAAGAGGGACTCCAAACCTGGTGCGGTGGCTCACACGCCTGTCATCCCTGCAGCTCTGGAGGCTGAGGCAGGAGGATCGCAAGGTGGAGGCCAGCCTCGGCAACTTAGGGAGACCCTGTCTCTAAATAAAAGATTAAAAGGGCTGGGGAGGGGACTCCGTGGTTAAGCATCTCTGGGTTCAATCCGGGTACCAAAAATAAATAAACAAATAAATAATTTTAAAAAATAAAATAAAAAAGAGAGACTCCATACCTTAGCTGCTGGGAAAGGGACTTTGGAATTCCATCTACCCAGCTTGAAGGAAGATCAAGGACTGATCCACCTCTGTCCCCAAACACACAGGTCCCTGTCCTGGATCTTCCCATTGTACTTATCCTGGGTCCAGCCACACATCTTGGCACTATCCCTGACTTCCTCTCAACCCTGTATAGAATCCCTCAACCAGTCATGGCAGACCTACGTTTTTTGGGGGTGGGGGTACCCGGAATTGAACCCAGGGGCACTTAACCCCTGAGCCCCATCCCCAGCCCTTTTTATATTTTATTTAGAGCCAGGGTCTCCCTGAGCTGCTTACGACCTCACTAAATTCCTGAGGCTGGCCTCCAACTTGCCGTCCTCCTGCCTCAGCCTCCCCGGCCATTGGGATGACAGGGGTGGGCCCCCACCCCCATCTTCTTCAATCGATTCTGATGTGCTAGTCACAGTTCCTGGTTGCAGGTCACACACAGCTGGTTAATGAAGGCCGAAAACTGCACCACGCTACAGGGTTGAGAAAGCTTCCTGAGTTTCCAGAATAAGCAACACTAAGAAAAAAGAGAAATTTCCAACCTTCCCCTAAGACTGTCCCAGCAGACCCCAGGGGAACCTAAGGAGCTTGGCTCAAAATCCAGGGTCCTCCAGTCCCTGCCAGGTCAGGGTCCCCGCTGCGATCCTGCTTTGGTACACCTGCCAATTCTCCCTCCCAGCCCCAAGCCCAGCTCTAGCTGCAAGGGCTTATGGGAAATGTAGTTTTTAGCTTTCCCAGTTCAGGAGTGGAGACGGATAGGCTGGAAGGGCTGGGGGCGGAGCTCAGATGAGCCAATCTGCACCATCCTAAAAAATTATCTCATCTTCCCTGGTGCAATGACGCATGCCTGTCTTCCCAGAGACTCTGGAGGCTGAGGCAGGAGGATTGCAAGTGGGAGGCCAGCCTCAGCAACTTTAAAAGGGGCTGGAGATGATTTTTTTGTACTTTGTATTTCCTTAACATTTTATTTTATTGTATTAGTCCTTCCTCATTTGCATCATTACTGATGGGTATTTTCTTGATCAGATTTGCTAATTTGGGTCTAGTTTATTCGTTGTTTCCAAAGAATTATCTTTCATTTTTATAGCTCAAGTCGACTGTTGTTTTATTCTATTTCGTCCACGTCTGCTGCTCGTCTGCATGAATTTCTTCCATTCTGCTTTCTTTAGATTTATTTTGATGTTCATTTCCTCACTTGCAGAGGTAAATAAATGATTGTTCCCTGATCTTGCAATCCTTCTTCTTTTCTGATGATTGTATTTAGGGCTATTCATTTTCCCACTAAGTATGCAGGGCTGGGGTGGTATCCTGTGGGGTTTTTAATGTGAAGTGCCGTTATTGCTGTTCATTTCTAAATAGTTGGTAATTCAATTTTGATTTATTGTTTAATTCACATTATTTAGATTTGTTCTTAAATTTCCAAGTGGAGAAATTGGAGGATGCTGTCCTCTGGGTTGCTGATTTCCAGTTGTATTTGCATTGTGTTGGGAAAATGCGGTTGACGTGATCCTTTTAATTTCTTTTAAAAAAATGGGTTTCAAAATTCAAGGGGAATATAAAAATATATTCTCCCCATAAAATAGTCAATCAATACAGAAGTGCTTAGCGCCCAACATAAAAGTTCCCTTTAGCAATTATTCTCATTCTCTCCAAATTCATTCTTTGATTCATTTGGAGCTAACCTGAGTGAATGGAGTGTATTTTTTCTGTTCTACTTTTTAAATTTACATATATGTTTATATATCCATCCCTGGAGTTAAAAAAAAATTTACTTCTCTTTTACAGTCTGTCTTGGAGCACTCTTAGCTAACTCTTTGTTACGTTCTGCCATTTTTCCCTCATGCATTAATGTTTTCAAATAAATGTACATATCCATTCTGCAGCAGCTCATAAATAAGTTCTCACGGGTATTAATCAGGGTTTTTTGTTACTGTAACAAAACACCGGAGGCAATCTACTTTATAAAGGAAAAAGGTTTGTTTAGCTCACAGTTTGGGAAGCTAAAGCTTCTAACAGCATGGTGGAGCTCTGGGGAGGGCCACCCTGGGTTGCATAGCCTCGGCTCTCTGCCTCCACCTACAAACCCCTCAAGAGCCAATCAGGAGGACTCCACCCCATGCCCTAATTTATGTAATCATTTCCCAGAGGCCCCACCTCTGAACACCACAGTCACTTTTTTGGTTCCATTTAACATAAAACTTTGAAGATTAAACTCTTGCTAAAATTCAGGGGAGGACCACCCATTTGGAAAAAAAAAACAGTATTTTTTTTTCTACTGAGGATTGACTTAGGGGTCCTCGACACCTGAGCCCCATAGCAACTGCTGAGCGTGGTGGCACACGCCTGAAATCCCAGTGGCTCAGGAGGCTGAGGCAGGAGGATAGCAAGGTGGAGGCCAGCCTCAGCAGCTCAGCAAGACCCCGTCTCTAAATGAAATATTTTTAAAAAGGGCTGGGGATGGGTCTCGGTGGTTAAGTGTCCTTGGGTTTGATCCTCAGCACCAAGAAAGAGGGAGGGAGAGAAGAAAAACAAATAAAAAGTATTCCATTCACAAGAGCCACAAAAAAACCTAGAAAATCACTAGTAATAGAAATAACAAGACAGATATGAAAGAAAGGATTCAAGTTGACATAAGATAAGACTTTAGGAAGAACAGGCATCTTCTTGGGCACAAAGAGATGGCTTCTCCCCCTACGGGGGTCTATACATGCTCAGTGCACACCCGCGCACGGTATAATCCCAGCGGCTTGGGAGGCTGAGGCAGGAGGATCAAGAGTTGGAGGCCAGCCTCAGCCACTTAGCAAGATTCTGTCTCTAAATAAGAAATAAAAAGGGCTGGGGATGGGGCTCAGTGGTTAAGCGCCCCTGGGTTCAAAATATCAAGCACAGATTGCTTGCTTCCTGCCAAGTTCCCCCAAAACTTGAGGTTCCACAGCAGAGAAAGGGGGTTCGCGGATCTCAGGAGCTGGCGTGGAACTCTGAGACCAAAGGTGGTGGGGTTCTGGGGTGTGTGGGTAGTGGGAAGGGGATGGGACGGTGACAGTCGTCCAAAGGAAAGAGAGCCACTCGGTGTGGGAACAGAGTCAGTCAAGGAGATGCTTGTTAACGATGCTCTTTTCTCTCTCTGGCACATCCAGGGGGACTGCTGTCAACCTGTCACCTCTGAAAGTCAAGAATAAAACACAAGCACAGACCCAGGCCAAAAAAAAATCCTGGCAGCAGTTCTCAATCCTGTTCCCAGTGTAGACAGATCACAAGAGCATCCCTCTCCCTCCCAACTCCCTCATACCCCAGGACCAGAGAATTGTGATAGGAGGGGCACAGAGAGGGTTTCAAAGGTTGGCATTATCTAATGCTATGTGACAAACCACCTAAAACCCAGTACCTTAGAAATAACAATTTACATCAGGCGCGGTGGCGCCCGCCTGTGATCCCACAGACTCGGGAGGCTGAGGTAGGAGGATCGCAAGGTGGAGGCCAGCCTCAGCCACTTAGCGAGGCCCTAAGCAACTCAGGGAGAGACCCTGTCTGTAAATAAAATAGAAAAAGGGCTGGGGAGGGGGCTCAGGGGTTGAGCACCCCTGGGTTCTGTCCCTGGTATCCCCCCAAAAGTAAGAGACCTAATAGGATTTATGGGAGATGGGAGGTTGGTTTAATATTAGAAAAATCCATCCGTGGAATCAGCCAGTGGGTGACCTAAGGGAGGCAGGTACAGAGGATTGAACTCAGGGGCCCTCGACCCCTGAGCCCCGTCCCCAGCCCTACCTTGTATTTTATTTAGAGACAGGGTCTCCCTGAGCTGCTCAGGGCCTTGCTTTGGCTGAGGCTGGCCTCCACCTTCGATCCTCCTGCCTCAGCCTCCCGAGTCGCTGGGATGACAGACGTGCACCACCGCACCCTGTTTATCTTAAAATTTTAAAATGCACGTAAAGCCACAGAAGGTCCAAGGAGAAAGATCTTTTTTTTTTTTTTAAACAAGATATAAAAGCACAAGCCGCAAAGCTTTGGAAGAGAGACGGATTGGATTCCATCAAAACCAAGATGCACGGTTAATAACGCTGGAGTCCAATGATAGCCTGGATCGGATCTTTGCCATATCTAGCGCCCAGAATATGCCAGAAACTTCTGCACATTAACGACCAAATAATCATCATCCTGTAGCCAAAGGATAAGGGAGATGATTGAGCCACTCCGAGCAAGGCAAGCCCGGAAAGTTGTTAAGCACATGAAGAGATGCTTAATGTGCTTCGTAATCACAAGACGTTAAAACACTTATCCCAGCACCGAGGCAAAAATTAAAAAGTCAGGAAAAAAAGAAGAAGAAGAAAAAACTTGCATTGGTAAAGATAGGAATTGGGAACACCCGTGTCTTGGGTAGAGGTAGAAATGGGTGCAACCCCTCAGAAGAGCCATCAGACAATATTTAGTGGAAATTAAGTGAAGCAGGCTCTCCAAACCCGTGAGCTGAAGGAAATGCATAGATCAGGCTCGGTGGCACACACACCTGTCATCCCAGCGGCTCGGGAGGCTGAGGCAGGAGGATCGCAAGGTGGAGGCCAGCCTCAGCCACTTAGCGAGGCCCTCAGCAACTCAGCGAGACCCTGTCTCTAAATAAAATATTAAAAAGGGCTGTGACCTGGCTCAGTGGTTAAGCACCCCTGGGTTCAATCCTCAGTGCCAAAAATAATAAAAATAAAAATAAAAAGACTCGATCTTTAGATGCAGTTTGTACAAGTTCCAAGGGAGGATTTGAAGTTTCCCATTTTGTGCGTGGTTAATGTTTTACTGAGGATTGGACCCAGGGATGCCTAATTCCTGAGCCCCATCCCCAGCCCTTTTTATTTTTTTTTATTTTGAGAAAGGGCCTTGCTAAGTTGCCGAGGCTGGCCTCCAACTTGCCATCCTCCTGCCTCAGCCTCCTGAGCCAACTGGGATGACAGACGTGTGCCATGCGCCCAGCTCCCATTTTGTGTTATGAAGTTGAAAAATGAGTAGGCATCCCGAGAGCCGTGCCTGACACATAGTAGGCCCTCAAGGTGTGTGAGCCTCTCTGGACCTCCTTCCCCGCCCCCCCCCACACACACACTGGCCTCCCCCTCCACTCAGGGCAAGAAGTGAGGCAGAATCCTAAGGGGCGGCAGCTCTTCCCAGCGGTCCTGTCTCAGGGGACTATAAATTCCGTGATCAAGGGACATATTCAGAAAGTGGAACTATTTGGCCAAGCCTTCAGAGATTTAATTAAAATTAATATCATGCCTTATCGAAGCCGAGAACTCGACGGGGCGCATGCAGGAGAATCTATTTAACCAATTAATGGAGTCTAACAGGGCTGGCCAGCCTTCGAGGAGGCTAGAGTTACTGCTAACGCCCCTGTGCGCTAGGCAAGTGGCCCATCTCCACAGGTGATCAATAACTCCATGAGAGAAAGACTCAGGTAAGACTCAGGAGGTGAGGATGGGTGACCCTTGTCTGAATGCCTCAGTACAAACACCAATGGATGGTTCCTAGACTTGCAAATCAGGCTAGGGCTCCAGGACCCTCTGCTGTGTGACCTCGGGCAGGTAACTTAACCTCTCTGAGCAGGCAGTTTCACTTCTCACACCTCTAGTGAAGCTGATAGCAAGCAGGCGGCCAACACACTGAACTTTCTTGCCATAGGCTGAATCAGAGTCAGCATTTGTGGAAAAAACAGGCATCCTCCTACATGGCTGGTGGGTAGGAGTGTAAGTTCATGTAGTCCTTAGGAGAGGAAGTTGGGCCATGTCTACCAAAAGGGACCCATTTTGTTCTTTAGCTGGGAACAGGGGTGCACACCTGTGATCCCGATATTCAGGAGGCTGAGGCAGGAGAATTGCAAGTTGGAGGCCAGCCTCAGCCACTTAGCAAGGTCGTAAGCAACTTAGCGAGACCCTGTCTCTAAATAAAAATATAAAAAGGGGCTGGGGACTGGGCTCAGTGGTCTAGTGTCCCTGGGTTCAATCTGTGGTACCCCCCCAAAAGACATATGAACCTTAAAAATGTCCCCAAGATAGACATCCCCCTGAGTTGTTTATGACAGTAGAAAGAAAGAGAAAGAACCAAAAATAAATGATGGAGTGCCCTAGGAGATAAATTACTATGGAGCTCTGAAAATCATGCTCTTGCAAAGTATTAAGACAGGAAAATGTCCATGCTAAGCGACACTGAAAGTCAGTAGGATGTCAACTCGGTAAAATACACCTGTTTTAAGCCGAGTCACACATTCACTGGGGTTAGATTTTCTTCTTTGTCAGGTGGTGGCCTTGGAAGAGGGGGCTTGGGTCTTTCATGTTTCTGTACCTTTAAATATAAAATGGGGATAACTAAAGAGTGACTTCCCGATGAGGTGGCCAGCAGGAGGGGCTGCCTGGCTCCTGCACTGAGATCAGTGGCCAGATGGAAGAAAATGACAATGACAAGAAGAAGGGGGAGGGGGAGGAAGGGGGGAGGACAAGGAGGAGGGGGAGGAGGAGCAGGAGGATGAGGATGAGGAGGAGGGGGAGGGGAAGGAGGAGGGGAGGGAGAGGAAGGAGAAGAGAATGAGCAGGAGGAGGGGAGGAGGGGAGGAGGAGGAGGAGGGGAGGGGAGGGGAGGAGGGGGAGGAAGGGAGGAGGGGGAGGAGGAGCAGGAGGAAGAGGGGAGGAGGGGGAGGAGGGGAGGAGGGGGAGGAGGAGCAGGAGGAAGGGGAGGAGGGGGAGGGGGAGGAGGGGGAGGAGGGGGAGGAGGAGGAGGAGGGGAGGAGGAGGGGGAAAGGGGGGAGGGGAAGGAGGGGGAGTAGGAATGGGAGATGGGGATGAGGCAGAGGAGGAGGAGGGGAGAAGGGGGAAGAGTTGGAGGAGCAGGAGCGGGAGGAAGAGGGGGAGGAGTAGGAGGAGTGGAAGGAGGAGGGGGAGGAGGGGGAGGAGGGGGAGGAGGGGGAGGAGGGGAGGAGGGGGAGGAGGAGAGGAGGAGAGGGGAGGAGGGGGAGGAGGGGGAGGGGGGAGGGGGAGGGGGAGGAGGGGAGGGGAGGAGGGGAGGAGGGGGAGGAGGGGGAGGAGGAAGAGGAGAGGAGGGGATAAGGGGGAGGAGGGGGAGAAGGGGGAGGGGAGGAGGGGGAGGAGGGGAGGAGGGGGAGGAGGGGAGGAGGGGGAGGAGGAGCAGGAGGAAGAGGGGAGGAGGAGGAGGAGGGGGGAGGGGGGGCGGGGGAGAGGGAGGAGGGGGGGGGGGAGGGGGAGGGGGAGAGGGGGGAGGGGAGGAGGGGAGGGGAGGAGGGAGGGAGGAGGGGGAGGAGGGGAGGGGAGGAGGGGAGGAGGGGGAGGAGGAGCAGGAGGAAGAGGGGAGGAGGGGAGGAGGGGGAGGGGGAGGGGGAGGGGGAGGAGGGGGGAGGAGGAGGGGGAAAGGGGGGAGGGGAAGGAGGGGGAGTAGGAATGGGAGAGGGGGATGAGGCAGAGGAGGAGGAGGGGGAGAAGGGGAGGGGAGGAGCAGGAGGGGGAGGAGAGGGAGGAGGAGCAGGAGGAAGAGGGGAGGAGGGGGAGGAGGGGAGGAGGGGGAGGAGGGGGAGGGGAAGGAGGAGGGGAGGAGGAGGGGGAAAGGGGGGAGGGGGAAGAGGGGGAGGAGGAAGGGAGAGGGGGAGGAGGAAGAGGAGGAGGAGGGGGAGGAAGGGGGAGAGGGAGGAGCAGGAGGGGAGGAGAGAGGGGGAGGAGAGGAGGAGGGAAGGAGGAGGGGGAGGAGGGGGAGGGGAGGAGAGGAGGGGGAGGAGAGGGAGGAGGAGGGGGAGGAGGAGTTGGAGGAGGAGGGGGAGGGGAGGAGGGGGAGGAGGATGGGGAAGAGGGGGAGGAGAGGGAGGAGGAGGAGGGGGAGGGGGAGGGGCAGGAGGAGGAGCAGAAGAAGGGGGAAGAGGAGCAGGAGGAGGAGGAGGGGGAGAAGGGGAGGAGCGGGAAGAGGTGGAAGAGGTGGAGGTGGAGCGTAAGGAGGGGAAGGAGGAGGAGAAGGAGGAGGGGGAGGAGGGGAGGGGAGGAGGGGAGGGGAGGAGGGGGAGGAGGGAGAAGAGTTGGAGGAGGAGGAGCAGGAGGAGGAGGGGAGGAGGAGGGGGAGGAAGAGCATGAGGAGGGTAAGGAGGCGGAGAAGGAGGAGGATGGGGAGGAGGGGGAGGAGGTGGTGGTGGAGGGGAGAAGGAATGGGGGAGGGGATGAGGCAGAGGAGGAGGGGGAGTGCAGGGGGAGGAGGGGGAAGAGTTGGAGGAGGAGGAGCAGGAGGAGGAGGGCTCCGAATTGCTCCCACCCCTCAGGTCTAGGATGCAGCATTTAGCACAGGGACATCTGACCGGGGCCTCAAAACCGCCTGCTCTGGGGACTCGGGCATAACAGTATGAGTAGCTTGTCCCTCTGTCATGCTGGGAAAGGAGGGCCCCTATCCCTTCCCTGCTGTGACACAAAGACAGAGAAGCTGGCGGTGGAGAACAGGCGACCTCTCCAGTTCTGTGCACAGCCCTTCCCACCTTCCCGGGGAGCCGGGGAAGACTGTGCCCCCAAGAGCTGGAGAGACTGGTCCAGCCCCGTGGTTGCCATAGAAACCATTGAATGTAAATTTCATTTTCTGCCTTGCCCAGCTAAGCTATCGATTCAGCAAGAGGGAGAGAAATGGGGAGCCCGCTTCCTTCCCCCCAAAGGGAAGCAAGAAGTGCAGACCCCAGGCGGAAACCCAAGTGTGGTCAGGGGTGCAGACTTAGTTGGGAAAAGATGGACGGCAGTGGGCTGAGGGGAGGGTGGGGAAGACATGGAAAATTCCTCTCCATTCCCACTCACATCCTGGCACAGGTAAGCGACACTCAAGGGATCAGAGCTTGTCTTCCCCAACAGGCTCTAGAATGATCTCCCGCTCTGGCCCGTGCAACAACACCGACCAGCTGTGTGATCTGAGGCAAGTGGCCAACCCTCTCTGAGCCCGTTCTCTTGTACATAGAAAAATGGATAAAAATTGGCCTCTCTGGTACATCCTTTTTCCCTCCTCTCTCGCCTAAAATTCCTTTCCATGTATGTCACCAAGGACTTTAGCACCCAAGGAGGAGAATGTTGTCCCCAGAATCTGAGATGGAAGAATTTGAGGTCACCTGTAAAAGAAGGTAAGAAGACCCTGAGCAGAAGAAACAGGTAAGTTTTGATAGAGCAACCTGGAGTATAATATTCCAGAGATGGACCCTATAAGAGTCCGGTGGAGCCAAGCATGGTGACACATGCCTGTCATCCCAGCAGCTCGGAGGCTGGGGCAGGAGGATCATGAATTCAAAGCCAGCCTCAGCCAAAGTGAGGCCCTAAGCAACTCAGGGAGACCCTGTCTCTAAATAAAATACCAAATAGGGCTGGGGACGGGGCTCAGTGGTCTAGGGTCCCTAAGTTCAATCCCTGGCACCCCCCCAAAAAAATAGTCGTATCCAGTGGAGGCACAGACTTGCCAAACCCAAATCTGTGTCCTTTTCTGAGATGCCTGACGCATCTGGACACCTCCCCACAGAACCGGACCTCTGTTCTTCTAGTTCTTTCGATTGCTGGCCATCCAGGGCTGCTGGGCTGGACCGAGCTAAGGAAGGAGGCTGCTTCTCAATCTGTGGCCTCTACCTGAGTCTGTGCATACTGGCTCCCCGGGGTGATCCAGGCCTGCCCGGGCTCCACGACATGCCAAAGGTACCCCTGTCACAGCAGTCTCCGCAGCTGTACCCGCAGAAACACTAATTGGAAAGTGAGACAAGCGAAATGCCTTTAATGAGCTACCTTGTTGTAACTCTAAGTCGTCGGCGTTATTTACAGAGATTCTGCTAATGAGGTGCCTGTCAGAGGGGGACCAGGGTGGGGGCGGGGAGAAGGGACGACCGAGCCAGCCGCCAGGGAAGGAGCCACATCCCAAGGGAAGAGTGGGGGGACCCGCTCACCTTCGGGGGAGAAGCCCTCCATCCATGTCCCCCCCTGGCCAGGGTTCAGACACCCCTTCTCCACTGCAATGGCTCAAGCTCTGAGCCCTGTCCCCAACAGGAGAGGGGTTCAGTCCATCCATCCATCTCAGGTCCCCTGGGAAGGATCTGGCCACGATTTAACTGGGAGATCCTGACCCAGCCGCACCGCCCACCTAGGTCAGGGGCAGAACTCGGCAGTGGTTAGGGCGGGGCTTAGTGTGGCAGGGGCGGGGCTTAGTGTGGCAGGGGCGGGGCTTAGCCAGGCAGGGGAGGGGCTTTGCCTGTTCAGGGAATGGCTTAGCCCACGTTGGGGCGTGGCTCATCTTAGGTCTGGGAAAGGCTTAGTCCTCTGGGGGTGGGGCACAGGCTGAGTTGGGAGGGGCTTTGGTTGGGTCAGGGGTGGGGCTTAGCCCGGGTTGGGGCGTGGCTCAGCTCAAGTCAGAGAAGGGCTCAGCCCACTGGGGGCGGGGCTTAGCCCACTAGAGGTGGGTCTCAGGCTGAGTTAGAAGGGACTTTGGTTGGGTCAGGGGTGGTCTTAGCCCAGATTGGGGGTGGCTCAGCTCAGGTCAGAGAAGGGCTTAGCCCACTGGGGGCGGGGCTTAGCCTGCTAGGGGCGGAGCAAAGTCTCAGTTGGGAGGGGATTTGTTTGGGTCAGGGGTGGGGCTTCACCAGGGTCAATGAGGGGCTTAGCAGGCAGGGGCGGGACTCAGCTTGGGTCAGGGAAGGGCTTAGACCACTGGGGGAGAGGCTTAGCCTACTAGGGGCGGGGCTCAGTCTCAGTTGGGAGGGGCTTTGTTTGGGTCAGGGGTGGGGCTTAGCCTGGGTTGGGGCGTGGCTCAGCTCAGGTCTGGGAAAGGCTTAGCCCACTGGGGGTGGGGCTTATCCCAGGAGTGGGGGCGTGGCTCAGCCTGAGTTGGGCGGGGCTTGGGCTGGGTCAGGGTGGGGCTAACTAGACAGGGGAGGGGCTTTCCCTGGGAGTGGCTTAGCCCACGTTGGGGGCGTGATTCAGCTTAAGTCAGGGAAGGGCTTAGCCCACTAGGGGGCGGGGCTCTGCCTGCCTTGATCAAAATCGTAAATCATTCATTTATTGATCATCCAACACCATCAGACATCTCAGCATGATGAAATTTCAGTTCCCTGGGCGGGAACAGGGGTGGGCTTCATCTGGGTCAGTGAGGGCGGAGCTTAGCAGGACAGGGGCGGCACTCAGCTCAGGTTAGGGAGGAGCTTAGCCTGGTAGGGGGTGGGGCTCCATCTGAGTTGGGAGGGTCTTGGGCTGGGTCAGGGGCGGAGCTTAGCCTGGAATTGGAGAACTGGGTCAGTTTGCAACTGCATCAATTTGTAACTCTCCATTTGTGGCTCAAATAAGGGCTCTAATCATTGATCCTTTTTGTTGTTTCACCTGCAAAATAGGAATCATAAAACTCGCTTTTCTGGAATATTGTGGGATCCTAAAAAAAAGAAGTATTGAAAGTACCTTGCAAACTGTAAAGCGCCCAGTGTCTGTCTCACTGTCTCTGTAAGGGAGGGGGGGGATCCTGTGCTGAAGGTCACATCTCTCATGACAACCAAGTGCTCCACCCTGGCGGGGCCACTTGGCTGGCTGATCCCATCCCACTGGGCTCTGGGCTCCCCTCTCCCCTATTCCAGTCCCCTCCCCTCTCTCCTACCACCTGTCAAGATTGGCATCTCTTTAATTATAGCGTCTGTGTGTGTCTTTAGGAGCTCGGTGATTCCTCCTGACAGCCACCTATTTAAAATGAAAGTCAAACACTCAGAACTTTAAGAGTTGAGTCTTTGGGGGGGGGGGAATGCATTAATTGACAAATGTTACTAATTTCACTCTGATCAGAAAAAAAAAAGATATATATAATTTTTTTCCCCTCCAAGAGTACCCATGAGATCAGCAGGAGCTTCAGTCTGGCGTCACAATGTCACAGCCAGACAAAGTTCATCTGGGAGCTCAGCCTGCCAAGCCCCTCCCGCGTTTCACGGATGAAGAAACTGGGACACAGAGAGGTTAAGTGAGTTGCTGAAGGTCACCCAGGAATCACAGAGCCAGCGGAGCGGAGCTGGAGTTGGTGCCCACCGGCAGCAGCTGGTGGATTCCCAGGAACAAAAGCGGGTGCATTCCTTGCGCATATCCGTGCACCGGGCCATCTGGGCTGCTGCCCGCCCTGCGGGGCTGCTGTGTTTGCAAGTGCCGCCTGCCAAGGGGGCCTTGTCCAGGACAAGGGGCCTGGGGAGACCCTCCTCTGAGGCTGGGGATCTGTCCCTGGGTAACAAGAACGCAGGTTCAGCCTCCCTTAGCGACCATCTGCAACAGCTCAGCAGAGGCATCAGGGGGTTTTTGCTGGTAAGCAAGCTTGTCACCGTCCCCGATGGAGGGACAGAATCCGAGAGAGTGCTTGGAGCAGTCAAGGAAGTTTTTTTTTTTATTGTACCAGGGATTAAACCCAGGAGAGTTGAGGCTGGACTCCACCTTGCAATCCTCCTGCCTCAGCCTCCCAAGCCGATGGGATTCCTGGCTGATCTGCCGCTGTGCCTGGCTGATGACATCATGTTTGACAGCTAGTCTACATCTAGTTTCTGAATGTAACGTGTGTCCTAAACATTCAACAAAGAGGGGCTATAGCCAGGCTCTGGATGTGATTTTCAGCTCAAGAACACCGTAGGAAAAATTTATAGCCTCAAATGGGAAAGGTGAACAAACCCTATTGAAGAGGAGGCTATTATTGCTCCCATATTCCAGATAAGGAAACAGAAATAGAAAACAATACCTGGGGTCTTAGCAGACCTCTGAGAAGAAGTGAGAAGGAAATACCAGCTTCTTAGAGAAAGAAAATCATCTAAAAGCCATCACTTTTCTAAGGTGTCTTCTGCCAAACTGTAGCCGGGCCACTTCCTGCAGGATCTGAAATCCTCAAGACTAACTGATCATTTTCAAAGATGAGGTCATCAGGGATCAAAGAATCGCCTGATTAGGAAGGGTCAGGTCTGGCCTGACATGGTGGCCCAGGCCTATAATCCCAGCAGCGGCTCAGGAGGCCGAGACAGGAGGATCGCAAGGTAGAGGCCAGCCTCAGCAAAAACAAGGTTCTAAGCAACCCAGTGAGAACCTATCTCTAAATTAAATATAAAATAGGGCTGGGGATGGGGTTCTGTGGTCAAGGGCCCCCTGGGTTCCATCCCTGGCGACAAATAAAGAAGAGAAGGAGAGAGTGAATCCGAATGCGACCTGCCAGGGTTCATGGCTGGGCTGGAGGAGAATTCCGGCAAGTCCCCTGCAAGATAACGTTCTTCCTGTGCAATCAGCGTTCCTTCTAGAACTCTCTTTCCAGAAGCCTCAGACACGCATCACGCAGCTCCTCGCCCTCTGGTTTTGCAGTCATTTCCTGCAAGAGATAGGTTCTGGTTTCGGGTTTATTTCAGAGACCCTAAGCGACAGGTGTCGCTTGTCACTCAAAAGGCAAAGAAGACTTCTTGGGTTTAGAATCACAAAGAACATTGGCCAACCACGAACCGTCCTTGGTCCCCGGGGTGGAGGAGCCTGAGGCCCCTTTGTTCAGCAGCCTGGTTTGGGGAGCACGGGGTGTGAGTCGGAATCTGGGTGGCCCTCTGCTGCTCCTTAGGGTTTGTGGGCCTCAGTCTAACCAATCTGTAAAATGGGCGTGTGGATACCTATGGCTTCATGCGGTCTTGACAAATTGGATAAAGCCCCAGGGGCCTGGGGCTTAGGTCCATGCCATTAGAACCCAGATGGTCAGAGCTGGGAAATGTTCTAGAGTCTGACACTTTCGTCATTTAGATGGGAAACTGAGGACCAAGGGGGAAGAATTTTAGAGACGAGTGGCAAGGTCATGGCTGTGGTAGGTGCTTACCCACTGAGCCCCATCGCCAGGCCTTTTTGTTTTTTATTGAGAGACAGGGTCTCGCTGAGTTGCTTAGGGCCTCGTTAAGTTGCTGAGGCTGGCCTCCAACTTGTTGATCCTCCTGCCTCAGCCTCCGCAGCTGCTGGGATGACAGGCGTGCGCCCCTGTGGCCCGCCATGCCTGCGGGTGATCCCAACTACTTGGGAGGCTGAGCTAAGAGGATGGCAAGTTCAAGACCAACCTGGGCAACTTCCAGGAACTCTGTCTCAAATTTTTAAAAATGTAAAGGGCTGGGAGTGAGGCTCGGTGGTTAAGCACCCCTAGGTTCAATGCCCCCCCCAAAAAAAATGGCATTGCCCTAACCTGAGCTGGTCCCCCTCGCTGCTGGTGTGCCCTTAATGAAGGCCACCTCTCTGCCAGAGAAAAGAACCAGAGAGAGACAGAGATGTCACCAGAGATCCCCGGGGCACAGAGACCCCGTCTGTCCCTATTTGAGTCAGAGGCAGTCTAGAGACAAGAGGTAGGCGGGCGACAGAAGGAGCCACCGAGAGACCCGGGATGGGGAGGGGAGGTGCCCAGCAGATGGAGGCCACTGGCTGGGAGCAGAGGGTGGGGGAGGGGAGGCGTGCAGGGGACAGAAAGGACCAGAAGCAGCGCCAGAGGCCGGGAGCACGGCAGGGAGGCTGGAGGGGGTCGGGCTGGGAGGCTTTGAGGTCGCCTGAGCACCCCAGGTTGCAGCCCCCGGGCCAGGCGCCCTGCCGCACCCCCAGCCTTTGTCCTGCGGCTGCAGCGACGATCTCACGGGTCGAGAGCGCCCCCTGCCGCCCGCAGACAGTACTGCAGCCGAGAGCGCCCAGCCGAAGGGACGTGGTGGGGACCCAGGAGTCCCACAGAGAGGACAAGGAAGGGCAGGAGGGGACCTCAGCAAGCCGGTTCCATCGCCCCGACCCAAATGCAAACCTTTGGTTCGATGCCTCTGACACAGACACCTGCAGCCTGGATGCCCAGCCTGTGGGCACTTCTGTTTGGGGACGTGGTGGAGGGAGCAAGTGATCACCATTTCACAAGGGTGATCCTCCCTGGGACTCCCACCTTAAGGAGACGCCCCTGTCTCCCAGCTCTGTCCTCCAGGAGCTCAGTCTATAAGGTGATCAGGAAGGACGATCTCCACCAGGGACCATGGGTGTCCCCCTTGATGGGGCATTTCCTTCAGATTTACTTCCATTTAAAGACATTCATTGACAAAGAAAACTATATTTTTACAATGATTTAAAAAAAAAACCAAGATCCTGATGGGCGCGGGGGTGTACACCTGTCATCCCATTGGCTCAGGAGGCTGAGGCAGGAGGATCGAAAGTTGGAGGCCAGCCTCAGCCAGAGTGAGGCCCTAAGCAACTCAGGGAGGCCCTGTCTCTAAATAAAATACAAAATAGGGCTGGGGATGGGGCTCAGGGGTTGAGTGACCCTGAGGTCAATCCCTGGTA
Organism: Marmota monax; assembly: GCF_021218885.2. NCBI lineage: Eukaryota > Metazoa > Chordata > Mammalia > Rodentia > Sciuridae > Marmota > Marmota monax. The sequence goes on along the minus strand of NW_026694242.1, from coordinate 1,322,128 downwards.
CCAAAGGGGTAAAATATCCACGCCATAAAACCAAGCAAAATGAGACTATTAAGCAGAAGGGTTAACCCATCATGTGTAATTAAAAAAAGAACCAATTTTTAAAAGGGTTGACCCCATTCCACCTGCCATTACTGGATTTGATACAGATCCTCATCCAAGGGCTGCTGGTGACCCATGTCCTCTGACCTTGGGTGTCGGAGTGCAGAGGGACCTTCAACAGAACTTTCTAGAAGGGCTCCCAACAGTGGCCTCCAGGAGTCTGGGGCCTTCAAAATTCAAGGAGCCCCTCACTCCAAGAATCCAAACAAAATCCCCCCTCTCCATGACCTTGCTACCTCCCAAAGCCTCCCTAAGCCCCACCAGCCTGATCCCCTGGGAAGAGGGCTCACAAAATGTCTAGGAATTTAAGCGGGACTTGGGCCTGTCAATCAGGCCAGGAAAGAGATACAAACCAGCATTTTATGGTCTGAGGGTCTCCAGGGTCCAGGGCTCATGGGAACCAAGATCTGGGCCTACGGGGACAGGAAAGGTGGGCTTGGGGCAGGCACACGAGAACCGTTACAGTGACATATAGAAAATTTAATTAGTTCTCTGCCCATGGCTTTTAAAGGATTTCTAGAAAGGATTGTTGAGTGAGAAAAGCAATTCAGAGATAAGTGTTTAACGTTCAATGTCGTCTTTATAAAAAAAAAATGGGCAGAATACTCCAAGTGCCTATGCATATCTGTAGAGGCTGCATAGGAACAGGATTTTTATTTTTCTTTTGGTACCGGGGATTGAACCCAGGGGTGCTGAACCCCTGAGCCCTATCCCCAGCCCTATTTTGTATTTTATTTAGAGACAGGGTCTCGCTGAATTGCGGAGGGCCTTGCCAAGTGGTGGAGGCTGGCCTCCAACTTACGATCCTCCTGCCTCAGCCTCCTAAGCTGCTGAGATAACAGGCAGGCACCACCATCCGTAAATTCTAACCAATTTTTTCCCGAGCGGTGGACATTGATTGAAAGCATTGACTTCTCAGAACAGCCTTTATACAGGTGTATAATATTCTCAACGGTGTGATGTTTGGGAAATGGGAAAACAAACACAGCAAACAGGGATCGTTTGCCTAAGGTGGCACAGCTCATGAGTGATGCAAATCATTTTCCCCAGGCAGACGCTTGTGCCCACTTTGGTAAGACTCATTTGTGTCTTTGGACGTGCTTCTTTGCTCTCAAATTCTCTTCACTTGGCAAAATCCTAATGACCACTAGATATCAATTGATACATTACCTCCTTCCGGAAGCCTTCTCTGGCCCGCCCCCGCACATCTGGGCGGGACATTCTTCTGATAAGGTCTCCAACAGCCCCCTCTCTTCTCCACTCACAGCGTGGTGATGCACACACCTGTCATCCCAGCGGCTCAGGAGGCTGAGGCAGGAGGATCGCAAGGTGGAGGCCAGCCTCCGCCACTCAGTGAGACCCTGTCTCTAAATAAAACATAAAAAATGCCTGGCGATGGGGCTCCGGGGTTCAGCACCCCCCCCCCCGGGTTGCATTCCTGATGTGGAGGGTGGGGAGGAAAAAAGAAGAAAGAAGCCACCTGAATTATTCTGAATTCTAACAGGTGAGTCCGGGTGGAAGGCTTTCTTGGTCTATTTTTGCAAAAATCAGCCCCAAGCACCGAGCTCCGAGAAAACCTGGCTTAGTGCTGAGTTTATATAGACTGAATAAAAGAAAAATATGTCAGTGGATCCCTTAGGCTTAGGATCTCCAAGCCCCCAGGAGAGAGGAGGGACTAGGGACTCTAACCTGGGTCCCCTTTCAGCACCATGGAGAGCGCCCGGGCCCATCTTGGGCAGCTGGGGAGGGTCTCCAGGTTCAAATCTTTGCTGCAAAGACAGTGAACTTGGTCTTGGGACAAGATGGTCCAATCTTAAAATGTTCCCTGGAAGGGGCAAGCCACCCAGGAGCCGGGGGGGGGGGGTGTGACAAGTAGGTCCCCTCGCCCATCCCTCCTGCACCTCCTAGATCCTTTTTAACCGGTGCCAAGTTTTCCACTGTTTTCTCGAATTATTGAACTCGAAAGAAAGAAAAAAAAAAAACATCAAAATCCTCTCTTTGTACCAGGCCCCCACAGAGCCGCTCCCTCCTCCTCCTCCTCGGCCCAGAGATGGAAAAAAAGAAGAACTGGATGGAAAGAGAACCGGGCTCAGCGGGGAACCCCAGATTGTCATTCCCAGAAGACCCCAGGCGAGCTCAGAAACCAAGAGAAGAGCAAGATTGACAGGTGGCCGGGGGGGGGGGCAGGGGACAGGGCCAGCCCTGGAGGACACAGAGACAAAGCAATGCTCTGGCCACCCAGCTGTATAGTGCTGCCAGAGCCCAGCCCCAGAGAGGCGCCCCGATGTGGGGGCAGGGGGATTGCTGGGACCAAAAGAGCCAAGAAAAACCAGATCTGAGGAGTCTGTGGCACAATCAGGTCCCATTAGCCCTGTCCCATTAGGGGGAATGGGGACACCCCTGCGTGTCTCAGCTGGAACCTACAGAACAGAGAGAATAAGAAAAAAACCAAAGACAGGCCTCGGGGTTGTGAGGCAAAGAAAGAGATGCCTCACTTGGATTTTATTTTATTTTATTTTATTTTATTTTATTTTATTTTATTTTATTTTATTTTACTTTGGGGGCATCAGGGATTGAACTCGGGGGCCCTCGACCACGGAGCCCCTCTCCCCAGCCCTATTCTGTATTTGATTTAGACACAGGGTCTCCCTGAGTTGCTTAGGGCCTCGCTCTGGCTGAGGCTGGCCTCTACCTTGCGATCCTCCTGCCTCAGCCTCCCGAGCCGCTGGGATGACAGGTGTGCCCCATCGTGCCCCGTTGCTTTGTGTTTTATTTCACTGGGCATTTTCTCTCTGTCAATGACACAGGGCAGCAAACTGGATGCTCTCAACCGAGGTTGAGGGCCGCTCTTGACTCCGGAGCTCAGAGAGGGAAAGCAACCTTCCTAAGGCCACACAGCAGCAGAGATGGGCTTTTAATATGGGTTTGCCAGATCTCCGTGGGTAGAAGCCGGGTGTGTCTTGGGCTTGGCACCCACATTCTGAGCTCCCCTGTGTTCTGCGCCCCCCCACTTCTCTCACTCCTTACCTTTCCCCTGGTTTAAAGTCGGCTGCCTGTTATTTAGGTCTCGTCTGCATTTTCCCATGGGGCTGGGCTCCCACCCACAGGCTCTGTGGGGACATGGATCGACAGGGGAAACCCCGTCCCACCTGGTCACTTTGCATGAGCCCCGCAGCCCTTGGAGGCAGTGACAGGCCAGCCCCAGACACGCACCCAGCCTGGAACACTCCTGTTACTCCCTTATCACGGGGGGACACCCCCCCCCAGGCCACCCCTCGCGGCGCTGATGGGTGACCTGCTCCAGACACCCTCCCCAGCCCCTGGTCCAACACATCGCGGTCACTGTTTGTCCCCTGCTAGTGTCAGTGCATGGACTCCTGACAACCAGCCCATAGTGCAGATGGGGAAACTGAGGCAGAAAGCGGGCACACGGCTTCAGAGGGACGGAATCCAGACAGTGACCCCCAAACCCGATGTCCCGAACATCCCGCTGCCTCTTGGGACCATGCAAGCATGTTAATCCGAGCTTGGCTGGAACACACGGTTGTCAGTTTTTATGTCACTTATCAGGCACTTGGAATCCATTTGTGATGATTGATGGCTTCTTTTTTTCTTTTTTTTCTTTTTTCTTTTTTTCAATACTGGGGATTGAATCCAGGGACACTGAATCACCAAGCCATATCCCCCAAGCACCCACTTTTATTTTTTTCTTTCTTCATTTAGAGACAGAGTCTCACGAAGCTGCTCAGGGCCTCCCTAAATTGCTGAGGCTGGCCTCCAACTTGGGATCCTCCTGCCTCCGCCTCCCAAGCCCACTGGGATTCCAGGCGTGGGCCACAGCACGCACCCAGCTTACGACCACTAATTCTTGATTCAACAAGCATCTAGCCGGGCGTGGGGGCACACACCTACGATCCCAGTGTCCAGGGAGGCTGAGGCAGGAGGATCGCAAGGTGGAGGCCAGCCTCCGCAATTTAGGGAGGCCCTGAGCCACTCAGCGAGACCCTGTCTCTAAATAAAATACAAAAATAGGGCTGGGGAATGGGGCTGAGGGGTTAAGCACCCCCGGGTTCCATCCCTGGTACCAAATAAAAACAAAGACATCTGCTGGTGCCTACTCTATGCAGATGCTGGGGATGCATTGATGGATCAAGTAGAGCCTCCGCCCTCCAAAAGGACAGATTGGGACCAAAGGAGAAGCAGGCCCCTGCTGGCCCCCACCAAGAGGTGTATGCACCCTGGAGGAGGATGGTGGCCCAGAGGGGACACTCATTTCCACTGGGGGGGCAGGGAGCCCCTGGGCTATGACTCCTCTCACGCCCAGAGCCTGTGGTCACCAGGTAAGTGGGAGGGGAGGCCGGAGGACAGAGCGCCCCAGCACCAGCCTCCGGGGCAGGGGGCCGCAGGCTTTGCACAATGCAAGCTAATTCCTCGGTGGTAATGATTGGAAGAATTGCTAGCTTTTGACTCTTTGCATAATTACCCTGAGACCTCCGAGGAGTAATTCACCAGATAATTACATGGTGGCGGGTGGCGGGTGGGATTCTTCTCTGGAAGGTAAAGAGGTACCGTTTAATTTCGAGGGGAAAGCCTAATCCTATAATTACTGCGTAAAGTCCCCGTATTCTTGCCAACCTGCTTCCCCGGGGGCCCCCGCCTGACCCTGCACAACCGAACCCAGCAGGCGCTATGGCCCGATGTGGAAAGGAGGGGTGGGGGACCCAGGAGCTGAGGGGACCTCCCCGGAGCATCTTTGCACCTTGCAATGCAGCCTTGAGAGACCCAGGGCAGAGTGTGGACATGTATTCTCCAAGCCAGAGGGTAAAAGTGACACCAAGGGACAGAAAGCATCTCCAGGCATGACAGTGGCTCACAGCAGGGCCATCACCCTTGGGGCTCTCCAGACTCTCTCCAGACCTACCTTCCTTCTCAGTCTAAGAAGGCTAAGCCATCATGTATCAGCTATCCATGACCCCAAACAGCGCTGCGTAACAAACTAGCCCGCAAACCTGGATTTATCGCTTTATTTTTAGTACCAGGGATGGAATCCAGGGGTGCTAACCCCAGAGCCGTGTCCCCAGCCGTTTTTATATTTTATTTAGAGACAGGGTCTCGCTGAGTTGCTGAGGGCCTCGCTAAGTGGCCAAGGCTGGTCTCCAACTTGCGATCCTCCTGCCTCAGCCTCCCAAGCTGCTGGGATGACAGGTGTGCACCAGCGCACCTGGCTCAGATTTATTTTTAAAAACAAGCTTTCCGGCAAGTGGCTGGACTAGTGTCTCTTCTCCACCAGGCTAGCTCAGACTGTCCCCTTGTCAAATCAAGCCCACCCAGAGCTCCTTCCGGGGAGGCTCTGCATTCCACGGTAAAGGTACCAAGGTGTCGGGAGCAATGAGGAATTGATGAGATCTATTTCTGTAATCAATCTACCAAGACCTGGCTCATGGGGTTACTGCAAGATTAATGAGATGCGACTCCTGAGGTTCTCTGCACACTCGAAGCGTTGGGTAAAGGAGAGCTGTGCTTGTTCTGGAGAATCAAAATGATCCGAGGAAATTGGTGGCAGAGACAGGCACGGAATCCCGGTGGCTCACATCCAGGCTCTGTCCTCACCCTCTGCAGAGACAAGACTTAGAGGGGTCTGAGCCGGATGGGGTGGCGCACGCCTGTCCTCCCAGCAACTTTGGAGGCTGAGGCAGGAGGATCACAAGTTGGAGGCCAGCCTCAGCCAAAGCGAGGCCCTAAGCAACTCAGGGAGACCCTGTCTCTAAATAAAATGCAAAATAGGGCTGGGGACTGGGCTCCGGGGTTGAGGGCCCCTGGGTTCAATCAGTTCTAAGGAGCCACTCCTTAGAACTTAGGGCAAAGACCCCGAAGTGTGCTCTGTGGACTTTCGGTCCCCTAAGTCACCCCGACGCCCATCAGAATGCAGAGCCAGCCCTGAACCCCCAAGAGGATGAATTCCTACAAGGAGCCGTCGCCTGGCAGAGGGAGCCTGTCTCTGCCCAGCCCACAGCGCCCAGCCAAGGTGGCCATTTGGGGTACCATGTGGTGACAGGGAGGGACAGCCCTTTCTGAGTCTTGGAATCCTAAAATTAGAAACGTGGAGTGTTCTCCGAGTCAACAGGTCCGGCTCCCTAGAGTGTGTGCTAAGGCAGGATGGCAGAAGGCTGGGGGGGACGGGGAGGGCTAGAAGAACATTCTAGAACATTCTAGAAATAACAAGGGATTCCATATTTAGGAAATAGAACAGACAAAGGGGGCACGGGAGATGGGGGAATGGGTGTGGGCTATTTCAGGAAGACTTCAGAGGGCAGGACAGACCAATAAGAAGAAGGGCCAAGTGCCACGGAGAAGACCCGACCTGCCATTTCAAGGTCCCAATCTTGTCCCCCACCATCTCTCCTGGGGGCTCTTTCAGCCCAGTCCCTTAGACTCTACCCTCCACTTTTTTCCCCTTTGGCTCCAACGATTGAACCCAGGGGGTTCCTTAACCCCTGAGCCCCATCCTCAGCCCTTTTTATATTTTTATTTAGAGACAAGGCCTCACTAAGTGGCTGAGGCTGGCCTCCACCTTTCGATCCTCCTGCCTCAGCCTCCTGAGCCACTGGGATGACAGGCGTGAGACCTCCCAGCAGGCCCCAGGTCGGGAGTCCGAACCCCTCACCCATATTCCTTTATCTGGTCCTCAGATGAGGCCAAGGGGCTGGGACAGGGGTTCCCAGAGGTGGCTGGACCCACAGAACCGCTCCTTAGAAGCTGTCCCCTCCCCTGGTCCCTGGGTTCTGAGCATCGTCCCTCATCTTTCCTGAGGACCTTCCTGGGCCAATTTTTTCCTGTCTGAGGGCTGAGGAGGGATCACAGAGCCACCTGCTCGCTCCCCCCTTAGGGAGTGCCACCCCTGAGCCCCCTAGCCCACTCTGGCTTCCAGCCTGTCCCTGTCCCTGTCCCCTCCTGCTTCAGGCAGATGTAGGGGCCGCTTCCCTCCTAGGGCTGCCACATCCAACCGGTGCTCATTAAGAAGCGCTGCGTGTGCCAGGGTGACATCTTTATTCCTCCGCCCCGAGACTTCAAAGCCTCCAAGAGATTCTCCGCAGCGGATTAGACATGAAACATGCCGCACACAAGTCGGAACCGTGGACAGACGGGCCCCGCTCCCGGCGTTAATGAGGCAGGGGGTGGGGGACCCAGTCGGTGGGACCAGAAATCAGGGTGGCTCCGTCTTCACTCCTGGGTACCAGTCAGTGTCCAGGGGCCTCCCCAGTCCCAGGTTGCTGGAGGCTAGAATCTGCCACCCTGCCGGCTTTGGAAGTGGGTGAGGCCAGGATGGGCCGGAGACTTTTTATTTATTTATTTGTATTTTCTGGTACCAGGGATGGACCCAGGGGTGCTTAACCATGGAGCCCTGTCCCCAGCCCTTATTTTTACATTTTGCTTAAAGATAGGGACTCACGGATGCTTACGGCCTCGCTAAGTGGCTGAGGCTGGCCTCCAACTTGCGATCCTCCTGCCTCAGCCTCCCAAGCCGCTGGGATTCCAGGCGAGCACCACCATGCCAGGCTGGGCAGGAGAATTTGATATGGCAGAGGGACCCCGGCAACCTTGGTAGAGAGAGAGAGAGACCCTAACTCCACTGCTTCTCACAAACACAGATCAAGTCCCAAGTGTGTGGCTCCGTGCAGTTCCTGCAGGGACACGTCCAGGAAGGGAAACCCGGGTGACATCCACAAGCTGGAGAGACAGGAGAACCAGAAACCAGCCCAGAGGACACATGGGTGGCTTTCTGTGGGGGCGGGATGGCCCCAATGAGGGTGTGAGGATGTCTTGGGGGGTCCAGGTAGGAGCCAGGAGTGGCCGCAGGAGATCTGGAGGGAAATCAAAGACTGAGCCATTAGGAGGGGGGACCCAGGACTGGTCCAGGTAGAAGATGGGGACTTGAAACAAAGGCACAGCCTGACTGGCTGTCATCCCAGTGGCTCAGAAGGCTGAGGCAGGAGGATCGCAAGTTGGAGGCCAGCCTCAGCCACTTAGCAAGGCCCTAAGCAACTCAGTGAGACCCTGTCTCTAAATAAAAATTTTTTTTAAAAAAAAAGAGGGGTTGGGGATGTGACTCAGTAGTTGAGCCTCCTAGTACCAAATAATAAAAAAGAAAAGAGAAAAAATGTCTGCGTAAAACGCTCATGCCCTTCCCCCACCTACACACGGGCATGCGCACATTGAAAAGGAGCCTTCCCTTTTCTTCCTGGAGACCACGAAAAAGCATTTCCCTCTAATTCTGAAGGCCCCAAGCTCTAGGTCGACCAGCTGTCTGAATCCCAGCCAATAAGAGCCTGGTACATTTTCCTCCACTGTGATTGGTTATCAGCGTGGTGACGTAACCTAAGCAGAGCCAATCAAAGACCAGGAGTATCAGCCCCGCGATGGGGGGGGGGCGCTTTTGAGAAAGAGGCAGGTCTTTCTTTTCTCTGGGGACAAGGAGCTAGCTGGACATGGACAAGGGACGCGTCACTGTTGGCAGCAGACTGGGTTCCCCGGGACTTTGAGACGGATTTTTAGCAAGAAAAGTGTTCACTAAAGGAGCCTTGGGATCCGCCACTATGAAAGCCAACAGGAATGGAGGGAGTGGAGGGAGAAGGGACAGCCCCAGCTGCCCCATGAGGACTCTGGCGCTAGAGGTGCCCCGAAGTGTGATAGAATGACCAAGCCTTTAGTCTCCCCTGGGTCTGGGCCACCTGAAGTTTGCACCCTTAGGATTGTCTTTCCCCAACCCCAGCAGCAGGGGCTGGGAACTGTCTGCGGCAGCCCTTCCAGCAGGGGGCGCAACACAGCCTTCATTTAATGGAGTCTGCGCACTGCATGCTCAGCGCGCCACAGCAGCCGTGTTGGTTACCACTGGGGGGGACGGTATGGGTGGGTGGATGGATGGATAGACGGATAGCTGGATGGATGGATGAATGGATGGATGGATGAGTGGATGGATGGATGGAGAGAAGGATGGATGGATGAATGGATGTATGGATAGATAGATGGGTGGATGGACGGACGGATGGATGGATGGATGGATGAACAGATGGAAGGGTGAGTGGAGGGATGGACAGATAGATGGGTGGAAAGATGGATGGATGGATGGATGAGTGGATGGATAGACAGATGGATGGGTGGAAAGATGGATGGATGGATGGATGGATGAGTGGATGGATGGATAGACAGATGGATGGGTGGAAAGATGGACGGATGGATGGATGGATGGATGGATTGACAGACAGGTGGATGGATGGACAGATGGATGAATATAGATGAATGGATAGATAGATGGATGGATGAATGGACAGATGCATGGATGGATGGATGAACAGGTGGATGGATGGATGGACAGATGGATAATAGAGATGAATGGATATATGGATGGATAGATGGATGGATGAGTGGATAGATATATGGATGGATAGATGGATGGATGAATGGATGGATGGATGGATGGATGGGTAGATGGATGGATGGATGAATATGGATGAATGGATTGATAGATGGATGGACAGATAGATGGCTTGATGGATGGATAGATGGATGGATGGACAGATGGATGTTTGGATGGATGAATGGACACATGGATGGATGGATGGTTGGATGGATGCATGCATGCATGGATGGATGGGTGGATGGATAGATGGATGGATGCATGAATGCATGGATGCATGGATGGATGGACGAACTGATGGATGAATGAATGGATAGATGGATGGATGGATGGATGGATGGACAGATAGATGAATGGATGGATGGACAGATGGATGGATGCATGCATGCATGCATGCATGGATGGATGGATAGATGGATGGATGCATGGATGCATGGATGGATGGATGAACTGATGGATATATGAATGGATAGATGGATGGATGGATGGATGGATGGTTGGATGGATGGATGGATAGATAGATGAATGGATGGATGGACAGATGGATGGATGAATGGATGGACAGATGGATGGATGGATGCATGGATGCATGGATGGATGGATGAACTGATGGATATATGAATGGATAGATGGATGGATGGATGGATGGATAGATAGATGAATGGATGGATGGACAGATGGATGGATGGATGGGTGGATGGGTGGATGGATAGAAGGATGGATGCATGGATGGATGGACAGACAGTCCGATGGAGGGAGGGAGGGAGGAGGGATGGAGCGATGGATGGATGGACAGATAGATGCATGGGTGGATGGATGGAGGGAGGGATAGTGAATGGAAGCCCCAGCAAAGCAGAACTGAGAACTGGAGCCCCGTGGAGACTCCTTGTTCGAGCCCTGCACCCTGTGGCACTCACTCGTCCCTAATTTCTTTCTTCAGCCAGTGCCAGGTGAGCTTTTGTCGCTGGCCACCCAGAGGGCTGACGTGGAGCCCTCCCTAGGGAGGTCACTCAGTTCAAGTTTGGCCCCATAGGTCATTGGGGGGCTCATTAGGAAGGCGTTGTAATGACATGGGGAACAGGGGGTCAGAAAGGACCAAGGAAGGGCCACACAGAACACCGCGGGGACATCCGAAGGGAGCCACCCTGGAGGCGTGAGGAGCAAGGCCGACTGGGGAGGTGCGCACAGTCCACAGAGCTCGAGCACCACGGCTCCACCCCCCAGCCTCCCAGGGCCCAATGGAGAGGCTGCGTGTCTGAGTGACGCTGATATAAACCAATGAGAGCCCCGCATTCCTCAAGCCTCCGTGATTGGTTCAGGGGTGGGCACGTGACTCAAGTAGGACCAATCAGAGCCAAGGCACATCAGATTTAAATGCTCTGTCAGCGTCTGAGGTCTTGGACCAGGTCCCCTGTCCACCTTCCCCCAACACCATCACCCCATCGCTTCCCCTGCATGTCCCCCCCTCAAACTCAATTGAAATCACAGCCCAGCTTTGTGCCCTTGGGGTCTGACCTTCCTAGCTAGGAAAATCTCCTTGAGGACAGATGACCATGTCCTCCAAGGTCTCAGCAGAATTCCCACCCATGTGACTTCCAGCCAAGAGATGGACAGCGAGGAAAAGTGACCAGTAGCTACCCTTTCTTGACTGCCCCCCTCCATGCACCAGGACCCAAACCAGGGACTTCTCCCAGCGTTATCTTGAATGGACACTCAGCAACCCTCATGGCTGGACAGATGAAGAGACTGACGTCCCAGGAGGACCCCATGACAAGCAAATAACAGAGCCGTCTGACCCTGGACGCTCGGTGCTATTTCGACTCACACTGAAGAATGGCAAGGAAACAGCTCCAAGCAGGACTCAGTCTTCAAATAAAATGACCTGCCCACCCTCAGCCTGGGTCGCCCAGTGTCCCCTCAGCTCCTCCTCTCCTTGCAGACGCCTCCTCCCGCCCTCCCATCCCTGGCTCAGCGAGGGGACAGAAGGGTCCTCAAAGGTCCCTGCTGACTGAGCTAGGAGAGGCTTCCTTTGTTCAAACCCATCGTCTTTCGTAATTAGAAAATAAATTACTTTTTCCTTCAAGTAACAAACCTGGTTCACGCGACGACGTGGATAAGGATAAGACGCAGGGACTAGTCGGTGGTGTGACAGGTGGGACAAGCCAGTGTCCTATCAGCCCGTCCAGGCGGCTGAGGCCCCGCAGACAAGAAAGAGCCTGGGGATTGGGAAGGGGAGAATGGGGGAGGGAGAAGCTGATGGGGAGGGGACAGACAGGCAGAGGGGGACAGCAGCTTGGCCAAGGCTCCTTTGTGTCAGCCAGCAAGAAGACAATCCATGCATCTCTGAAAGAGGGTCCCTGGGGGTGTCACTCCAAAGGGACAATGAGTTTGAAATCTGTCCTCTTTACTCCCCGACACACGGGGTGTGTGTGTGTGTGTGTGTGTGTGTGTGTGTGTGTCGCCAGCGGCCATTCTATGTGGCCACACGGAAGCAAGCTGCCCTCAACTTGGATCCTTGCAAATTCTTTTAATTTCTTTCTTTTTTTCTTTACTTTGGTCCCAGAGATTGAACTCAGAGGCACTTAAGCCACCAAACCCCACCCCCAGCCCCTTTTTCTATTTTATCTAGAGACAGGGTCTCGCTGAGTTGCTTAGGACCTCGCTAAGTGGCTGAGGCTGGCCTCCAACCCGCGATCCTCCTGCCTCAGCCTCCCAAGCCGCTGGGATTCCAACAGGCGTGGGCCCTGCAAATTCTATGCTCTTCTTTATCACTCCCGGACCCAGAATCCGTGCTTTCTAGAGAGATCCTCAACCCCAAACCTTCACTCCCTGAAGATATTGGCTCACTAAGTCCTTGGTGACCGCGCCCCAATTTTTTATTTTAAAGGTGCACGTTGAGATATGGAAGACATTGGGAAGATGGCCCTAGAAGCAAGAATCCTGGAAGTGCGTCCCAGTCCCTACCTGGAAATTCTCTCCATGCCACCTGCAAAGAACACCGAGTCCTGTATGGTTTAAGGAAAGCAAACTGGACACCCCACCCCCAGCTTCTCTCTAGATTGCAATTGGGATCTGCCTTGAATTTAGCTTGCTGATGAGCGCCCCCTGGTGGAGATGCCTAAGAGGTGGCACTCACCGCGCCCTGGGTGACAAGGGTGGCGGGGCGGGGCGGGGGCGGGGCAGCTGGAGGCTCCCCAGGGGGGGATCTCAAGAGCCAGACAACTCAGTGAGAGTCGTTCTCCCACCCTCCTGCGACCCCAATGGAGGGCCACACGGGGAGACAGAGCTGCACAGAGACGACACGCTCCATGACCCCAACACACAGCAGCAGGGAAAATCAGTCTAGGATTCCAGCAATCTCCCGTCCAGCCAGACCTTTGCCCAAGGGTCACCTCCCATGGCGTGGCTAGAATTCAGCTTCACAGTTTCTCACTGGCAAAGGCTCTGGCTTAAGCTACGAATTCAAATTGCCACTGACATCTTTCTCAGAGATGATTAGTGATTCACACCCCCAAGGGGTCGCCCTGCCAAGGGTCGCCTCCTAAGTCTGTGATATTAGAAAGGGCCTCAGACGTCCCTTGGCATCTGTTTATGGAATTATGTGAGACTATAATGGCTGTGTGAGGCTGAAACAGCTTGCCTGAATAGGAAATAATAAGAAATGAGATATGAACGTCTAAGAACTGATTTCCTTAATATATAAAGAGTTCCTAGAAATCACTAAGAAACAATGGAAGTTTCAATAGGGAAAAAAATTGGACAAATAAGAGCAGGAAGTAAGTTTTCTGCTAGATTAGGTTTCATTATTGATTATAATTATCACATCACAAATGCAAACTGATGCAGTATCCATCCGCTTACAAATCCATGTCTGAGATGCTCCCTGGCAGGTGTATATACTCTGATCTGAACACTGAACTGAGTGGATGGGGAGGCGGGGCAGCTGAGGACAGAGAAATAGTCTCAGTTTCCATTCAAAGGGATCGTCCACACAGGCGTCTTACAATGCAGGCTTTTTTTGGGGGGGGCGGGGAGGTATCAGGGATTGAACTCAGGGGCCCTCGACCCCTGAGCCCCATCGCCAGCCCTGTTTTGTATTTTATTTAGAGACAGGGTCTCCCTGAGTTGCTCAGGGCCTCGCTTTGGCTGAGGCTGGCCTCCACCTTGCGATCCTCCTGCCTCAGCCTCCAGAGCTGCTGGGATGACAGGCGTGGGCCACCGAGCCCAGCTTTTTGCTTTCCATATTGGGGATGGAACCCAGTGTTTCAAACATAGTAGGCAAACACTCTTCCCTGGAGCCGTACCCACAGCCCCCTTTATGCATTTGGAATAGAAGCAAGAAGAGGGCTGGGGATGGGGCTCAGTTGGTAGAGTGCATGCCTCACATGCACAAGGCCCTGGGTTCAATCCCCAGCACCCCTCCCCCCCCCAAAAAAAAAGAAGAGCTCTACAGGTTGAGATGGAATAACCTGGCAATAGACTAAGATATAAAATCTAGGACCAGATGCATGGTGTGAAAGGCTACTGAAGGATGCTCACGAGCTGGGCACATGCCTATAATCCCAGTGGCTCAGGAGGCTGAGGCAGGAGGATTGCAAGGTGGAGGCCAGCCTCAGCAACTGAGCAAGACCCTGTCTTTAAATAAAATATAAAAAAGGCTGGGGATGGGGCTCTGTGGTTAAGTGCTCCTGGATTCAATCCCTGGAGAGAGAGAGAGAGAGAGAGAGACTGTCCATATTGTGACGCTGAATTTCTAAGACATTTTCCAGAAAGTTTCAAACTGTAAAAGAGTGACAGATGTTTGCCTGAGATCCCGGGGGCCGGGGGATTACTGAAATGACATGCACCGCCAAGCAGGGAGAGCCCTGAGCCTAACCAGAGGGAGGAGGGGACAGCAGGGACCACAGAAAGGGGGCCACCCTCACCCCAGAACTGATACGGGTTAAGGTTGGCAGCATGGTTCCCACGGAGGCCCGAGTCCCCAAGGGAGGGAAGCAGATTCACATGCTAAGGAGGGGACACAGCTCCGAGCAGCACCCACAGTAAGAAATGGAGCCCACCCACATGCCAGCATCTCTTCCCACCAACCCCTGGCCCCCAGGAGAAACCACTCCCCTGATGTCCAGCAGCCTCTCTGGACTGTGTCCCCCCTCTCTGGGTCAGAACCATCTTGGTGACACTCAGCTGTCATTGCCCGTGGCTGCTTGATTCTCTTTGCCATCACTGCTGAAGATCCCACGTGTGGAGACCCCTCGTCTCTCTCTCCAGCCATGTCCGGTGGAGGCTGGGATTATCAGAAGCACCGCTGTGGGCTTCTTGCACCCGTCTTTTGGTCAGTAAATGCAGATATTTCTGCCGTGAGGTGTTGCTGGGTCAGAGGATAAAGGGTTTCTTTGGTTTTAGAAAACAGGGCTCATGCTGGGTGCGGTGACAGCACGCCTGTCATCCCAGGGGCTTGGGAGGCTGAGGCAGGAGGATCGCAAGGTGGAGGCCAGCCTCAGCCGCTTAGGGAGGCCCTCATCTGACATCTTAGAATAGATTCTTTTCTTTTCCTGATCCCAAGGATTGAACCCAGGGATGCCTCACCCCGGAGCCCCGTCCCCAGCCCTTCTTCTATTTTATTTAGAGACAGGGTCTCGCTGAGTGGCTGAGGCTGGCCTCCACCTTGCGATCCTCCTGCCTCAGCCTCCGGAGCTGCTGGGATGATAGGTGTGAGCCACGGAGCCCCCCTCCCCCCGCATAGCTAATAGGACTTTGTCAAGGAAAGGAAGGGGGATGTGAGGGAAGGAGAGACTCAAGGGAGGAGGGAGAAAGGACAGGAGAGAAGGAGGGAGGGGAGAGGGGAGGGGGAGGGGAGGAGGTTGGGGCCAGCAGCCCGCCCCTGGTCACAGGCCCCCGGGGAGGGGAGGGGAGGGGACACGCAACCTCTGGTAAGAAGGGGAAGAGGGAGCAGCGGGCGCAGGGCTCCTGCAGGCACGGGTCGCCCCAGGTCCCCTCCCAGCCCAGATCAGAGGTGCACAACAACTCAGGGACTTTGATCAGACTCCACTAAAGATGGGGTTGGTAGGAGGTGGCCTCGGGACCCCACCTGGGTCCCCGGGAGAAAGAGAAAAGCCTCAGAGATGAAGAGGACGAGCCAGCACCTCTCAGGGAGGCGCGAAGCAGACAGCATCAAAGGGACCTGGGGACAGCACTGGGGCTGGGGACGCCTGCAGCCAAACTGGAGGGGAGGGGCCGGCCCGAGGTGTGCGCATGCGTGCGCCTGGGTGTCATTGAAACCAAAGCCAGAGAAAGTGTCAAAGCCTAAACCTCTGAAGGGTTGCCCCAGCGGCTCATGGCGACAGATAATGATGACAACTTCAATATTCACAATATTCACTGAGCGCCTCTGCACGCCGTCTACTGAACCCAAGGGCTCCCTCCATCCGAAGTCACAAGCCCAAGGTCATGGGTAGGATTCCCCAGAGTGGGGATCAGAACCCTGAGGCCCAGAGAGATTCTGCAAATAGGACCGGGCCTGGTGGCACACGCCTGCCATCCCAGCAGCTCCGGAGGCTGAGGCAGGAGGATCGCAAGTTGGAGGCCAGCCTCAGCCACTGAGCAAGGCCCTAAGCAACTCAGCGAGATCCTGCTCTAAATAAAATACAAAAAGGGCTGGGGATGGGGCTCCCTGGCCAAGTACCCCTGGGCTCAATCCCTGGTCCCCCCAAAACAAACAAACAAAACCCTGATGTTCCTTTTCCTCACACGTCCCTGTGCTGAATCACATAACAACACACACATTTTTTTTTTAAATGTCAGAGATAAAAGGGGATTTAGAGACGTGATTATGGAGGGGCCTTTTAATTCACTGATACTCTTTTGTGAAATATCAAGCAAACAGAAACTAAGCAAGGAGGAAATGAACTATAGAAAGGAACAGACGGAATTAATATATTAGCATTTATCATTTTACCAAAGAAAAGAGAATATGGGGCATTTGGGCCAGGGGTCTGGGAAACTTCTTTTTTCTTTCTTTCTCTGGGGATTGAACTCAGGGGCTCGAGTCCACTCAGCCACATCCCCAGCCCTATTTGGTATTTAAATAAAATAGAGACAGGGGAGGCTAGGGCTTAGTGGTAGAGCACTTCCCTAGCATGCATGAGGCACCAGGTTCGATTCTCAGTACCCCATAAAAATAAACAAGTAAAATAAAAGTATTCTGTCCATCTACAACTACAAAAAAAAATTTTTTAAAATAAAGACAGCATCTCACTGAGTTGCTTAGATCCTCACTTTTGCTGAGGCTGGCCTCCAACTCTCGATCCTCCTGCCTCAGCCTCCCAAGCCGCTGGGATCCCAGGCGTGCGCCAGGGCACCCGGCTTTGAGAGCTGATCACAACATCAGTTACGGTAAAGATGTCCAGATTAAAAAAAGAGAGAGACAGTGCCAACAGTCTTGACCACAATATAATAAAGCTTGAAATAAATACTTTCTAAAAACAGAAAGAAAAATGGAGATTTAAAAATGACCCTTTGAAATAACATCTAGGTCAAGAAGGAAAATCAAATAACAGACTCCGGGGAGAAACCAGGAAAATAAAACACCACCAATCAAAACCTGCAGGACAGCCCCAGCCAGCCCCCGAAGGCTGCTTCTAGAACTTTCCATGATTTTCTTGTCAAATTCTTTCACACACACACACAAATAAGGACAGGAAAAGATGAGACTTTGCAACCCAGGATTTGAAGACAAGAATAAATCCAAAGGGGAAAAAAATGGGAGAGAGATCCTAAAGATAAAAGCAAATAAATAAATTAGAGACCTTGAAAGCGGTGGAAATAATAGAGAAATAGTTCTTTGAAAAGAAACGAATAAGGGGGCTTAAACCTGGACCAGCACCCGAGGAACTTCCTGATCCGGGGCCTAAACATGGACATGCACCTGGGGAACTTCCTGATCCGGGGCCTAAACATGGACATGCACCTGGGGAACTTCCAGTTGCTGTGCCCTAAACATGGATGTGCACCTGAGGAACTTCCTGATCCGGGGCCTAAACATGGATGTGCCCCCTAGGAACTTCCTGTCCAGGGGCCTAAATATGGATGTGCACCTGAGGAACTTCCTGATCCGGGGCCTAAACATGGACGTGCGCCTGGGGAAATTCTGGATCTGGAGGCCTAAACATGGAGGGGCGCATTCCCCTCCAGGAGACTGGAGAGGTGGACCATCTTTTTTGGAGGTTCTGAGCACTTGGAATGAGCAGACCCTAGTGGGCTTGAACCCAGGGGTGCTTAACCCCCTGAGCCCGGTCCCCAGCCCTCTTTTATTTTTTATTTAGAGACAGGGTCTCACTGAGTTGCTGAGGGCCTTGCTAAGTGGCTGAGGCTGGCCTCCACCTTGCCATCCTCCTGCCTCAGCCTCCCAAGCTGCTGGGATGACAGGCAAGGGCCACACCGCATCTGGCTCAAAAAGGAACAATTTTACTGGAAGAAAAAAAAAGGTTTTTTTGGGGGGAGGGGGCTCATGGTTTCCGAGGTCTCCGTTCATAAATAGCTGGCTCTGTTCCTTGGGGTGTCAGGTGAGGCAGGAGATCATGGGGGAGCCCGTTAGGGTGGGGCACATCTGTAATCCCACCAGTTTGGGAGGCTGAGGCAGGAGGACTGCGAGGTTGAGGCCAGTTGAGGAGGATCTCAGGTTCCAGGCCAGCCTCAGGAATTTATGGAGGACCTCAGCAACTTAGCAAGATCCTGTCTCAAAATTAAAAAAAAAATAAAAAATAAAAAGGGCTGAGGATGGGGCTCAGTGGTTAAGCGCCCCTGGGTGCCATCCTGGTACTTAAAAAAAATGAGTGGATAAAAAGGAAAGAAAAATTCACTAAGACAAGGAACAGAAAGAAGAAAAGAGACCAAGAGAGAGGGGAACCAAGAGCCACTAGCCTGCTTTGGAGAAGATAAACCCCACCCAGGAGCCGGGATTGAAGGAGAAATCACCCCCAAGGAGTCCCATCTTGGGGGGTCTGATAATTTGGCGTCCCACTTGGTCTCATCTCTCCGCATGGAAACGGCCGGAAGCCTCATCTCCTAATTAGCTCAGCCACCAGGGAGGGTTTGGTTCCGCAGGAGTGGCAGCCAGAGAGCTCTGGTGGGTTTTGCATGTGGAGTGACGGGATCGCAAGCCACATGGAGTGACTGTGTGTGTGTGTAAGTGACAAACGAGTCGCTGGAGTCAGGGAAAGCTGATGTCAAGGAACCCATGGGCGGCTGCAGAGGAGATGGGGTCCCTGAGTTCCCTTAAACCTCCCCTCCCCAAAGATCTCATAGCCAGGCGCACCTGGAATCCCAGCGGCTCAGGAGGCTGAGGCAGGAGGATCGCAAGGTGGAGGCCAGCCTCAGCCACTTAGCGAGGCCCTGAGCAACTCAGCGAGACCCTGTCTCTAAATAAAATCTAAAAAGGGCTGGGGATGGGGCTCACGGGTTAAGCGCCCCTGGGTTCAATCCCTGGGACCAAAAGAAAAAACTCAAGGTCCTTGTCCAGACCTTGGGCAGGCAGGAGGTTGGAACTTGGGCTCCTTTTTTTCTGGACCTCACTTTGCCTCTTGATGCAAGCTCAGGTCATGAGAGTCCATGGGAGCCACCCAGAGGGAGGAAAGAGCACTTCTCTTAGCTTTGAGGACCCTCCACACCTGGGCTAGCTGGAAGCTAGTCTGGAGGCGCCATACTGAGCTGCAGGGAATTCTGGGAAATGTAGTCTTCTGAGGTGAGAGTCCTGGGCCCTGCAGACTCTGGGGTTCGATCATTAAGCAAGATGGTGAAAACAGATATTGGGGGACAAATTTGTGTCCACCATCAAAACAGCATTTAAGACGTCGTAAGTCACGGGCACCGGTGATGTCCTGGTGTTTGATCATATCTCCCAAGGAGACCCGAGTGGGGTTCAAGCCCCCCCACTAGAGACTGAGCAAAGATAGGGCTTCCACAGCTGATTGACACATGGAAGACAGTGTCCCTCCACCCTGGCTGTACACGAGGACCCCCCAACAAGCCTTTGAAGAAACCTGGGCTGGTTCTACATGCAGACCCATAAAGCCAGAACTTCTGAGCATCGCATCAAGACTTTGGTATTGTATGCCTGGGAAGGCTAGTACATGTCCCCAAGCCACCAGGGACAGCCACGGACCCTTGGTGGACTTCCACTTAGCTTCCTCTCCATCACCTCAGGCCATAAGTCTCTGTTTAACCCGTGGATATTCCTATTCTGTGGTGGAGCACGCCTGTCATCCCAGCAGCTTGGGAGGCTGAGGCAGGAGGATCGCAAGTGGGAGGCCAGCCTCAGTAACTCAGCAGGCCCTAAGCAACTCAGCGAGACCCCCACCCACCACACATTCCCCACCATGATGTACAGTTTTGCCACGGGCCCAAAGTAATGGGGGCAAGTGAATTGGAGCTGATATCTCTGACCATCACAAGCCAAACAAAACCTTTCTTGTTTTTAAGTTTTATTTCCTCGGGCATTTTGTCACAATGACCTCAGGAAACTAAATAACGCACAATGATATTGGGGCCAAAGAAATATTTCCTAAAAGTTTGAGGGAAGGAAGAACAAAGCTAACTACAGCCTAGGAAAGAAAACCACCTCGTATTGAGCATCCTCAGTTTTGCTACCATGAAATGGCCGATCCCAACCACAGGGGTATTTCTGACCCGACATGTCTCTTCTCCATCCCGGCCTTTCACCGTGGGAGAATTGCTTCCACATCCTTTGATACGGGGGCCCTCTTCTATTATTCACACCTACACAGTAAAACAGCAATAAAAACATCCTTTTATCCTGATATGAAAAGATTTTGTCTCCCCACCCAGCCCCACTGACTCCAACATCACCCCCCATTCGAGACCACCCAGAACGATCCCTGTTGTGACAAAAGAAATTTTAATTCCTAAAGTAGTGTATGTTCCTAAAGAAAAGAGATGTTCTGTCTCCCCCCCCCATCACCCCCTCAACCACCCCAGAAATCCTGCAGCGCTGCAGGTTGAAAGGCATCTCCCCAGATGGGCCCGTGGGGGTGAGGGGTGGGGGTCTGGACAAGATCAAACGGATTCTTCTGCAGGAGGACCAACCGGAAAACATGAGCAACTCGGTTTCTGTGTTCAAATATTCTTAAAGGCATAATAGAGACCTAACAAGATAGTGAAGACTCACCAGGACAGAAGGCTGACAAAGGAGGAAACAGAGAAAAGAGACTCACTCGCTCGGGCTGCTGCTCCCTGGTGGCATTTGTGATTCTGTCAGAAGTGGGGGGGGGGGACAATACAAGGAGGTTCAGAGGTGAAACGTTCAATCGTTAGAGCTTTAATCCAGTTAGCAGATTAAATGTGGATTAATTAACTGATGTGGATTAATCCAGTAATGTGTATTAATCCAATAATGTGGATTAATCCAGTAATGTGGATTAATCCACTAATGTGAGTTGGTCCACTAATGTGGATTAATCCACTAATGTGAGTTAATCCACTAAAGTGGATTAATCCATTAATGTGAATTAATCCACCAATGTGGGTTAATGTGGATTAACCCACATTAGTAGATTAACTGGATGGTAACCATAGGCAGGTAGGGTGTGGCTGGAGGATGTAGGTCACCAGTTACATGACTCCCTGATGAGCAGAACTCCCCTCCTGGGCTGCTTCCCTCCACCACACTCTCCCGCCATGATGTTCTGCTTCACCTTACACCCAGGGCTGTGGATTTGGCCGACCGTGGCCTGACCCTCTGAAATCATGAGCCAAAGTAAGTTGTCCCTGTCTAGTCTTTTTGTCACCGTGATTTTAAAAAAGCGAGGACTAAAGATGCCCCCATCTCTGAGGCATGGAGTGTACTAGCCGGTGCCCCCCAGGAGAGGTCTTCCCTATAGGAGGACAAAGCCATCCCAAGACCTCAAGTCGTTCCACGGGTATTTTTTGAATATACGATGTCCAAAATGTCACCGTTATCGTCATCTTCATCTTCATAACCAGGCACATAACAAGAGAGGATAATGGCGGCAGAAATCATCGGAAATAAAGACAGACCCACAGAGGAGCAGATATTGCAGTCATCAGTCACAGACTTTAAAATACTCTGGTCATTATTATGCTCAAGGACAACGTGGAGAATTTTGGCCAGAAAATTATAATGATCTCTACATAAGAAATAGCAGAATCAAAAAAAAAAAACACACACACACACACACAAATGTTTTAGAACTAAACACACAATACTGAAAAATAAGAACTTAATAGATGGATTTAAAAAAATGTAGATGTCTAGTTTTCAAACTGTACGTTAAGGTTCTCCAGGGCATCTCAGAAAGTGCTTGAAGGATATTTTATTTATTTTTTGTACCAGGGATGGAAACTAGGGGTGCTTAACCACTGAGCCACACCCTCAGCCCTTTCTATATTTTAGAGACAGGGTCTCACTGAGTTTCTTACAGTCTTGCCAAAAATTGCTGGAGGCTGGCCTCCAACTTGCGATCCTCCTGCCTCAGCCTCCTGAGCTGCTGGGATTCCAGGCATGTGCCACTGTATCTGGGTGAAGGATGTTTTATACTTTGAAAGAAAACACAGTGACCTGTCTCGGACACAGCGCACACTCTTAGCTGGCAGTAAGTTCATAGTTTCAACATTAAATGGCTACCGTCCTTTGGATGATTTATCTTTTCCAAGCTCTGATTCATATCGAGAGATTAACAGCTCAATGACCCAACATTGTACTCAGTGGTGAAAGGAAAGTTGGAAACGATGAAGTTTGAATCTTTCTACTTGGTTCTTCTCAGATGAGTGACAAGGCGGCCCTCTCTCGGTACTTCTCTTCAGCATTACACTGAGGACGGTAGCCAGTGTAATAAGACATGAAGAAGAAATAAGAAGTGTCCAAACTTCACTATACATGACCTGGTCTTACGTATTTAAAAAAAAAAAAATCTTGAGGAATCCACTAAAAAGTCATTAAAACCTGTAAATGAATTAAGCAAAGTTGCAGGATACAAGACTAATATACAAAAAGCAATTGCATTTTTAAATACCTGTTAAGAATGACACAAAAAATGAGATGAAGATGGCAATTCTGTTCCTGACAGCATCAAATAGAACAAAATGCTTGGAAGCGTACCCTGTTTTTCATTTCCAGGAAGAAAATGCAAAAAATATTAATGATCTTAGAGCGTATAAGAAACTCATGCAGAGACTGGTGTGCAATCATACAGGTACGTAGGGTAATAATGGCCATCTCATTCCACCATCCTTCCCACTCCTATGCCCTCTCCCCTCTCCTCCCTGCCCTCTGCCCGATCCAAAGTACCTCCATTCTTCCCACGCCTCCCCCATTATGGTTCAGCATCCGCGTATCAGAGAGAACATTCTGCCTTTGGTTTTTTGGGGGACTGGCTTATTTCACTTAGCACAATTGCCTCCAGCTCCATCCATTTACCTGCAAGTGCCGTCATCTCATTCTTCTTTATGGCTGAGTAATATTCCACAGTATATAGGGACCACCACGTTTTCTTTATCCATTCATCTGTTGAAGGGCACCTGGGTTGGTTCCATAGTTTAGCTATTGTGAGTTGAGCAGCTATGAACAAAAAAATAGCCCGTAAATACTCATGTTTTAGAAATGCATGCTTAGACTAGTCATAAATCCATAGAGAGGAGGCGATTGCCTGAATAAATATCAAGAATGTATCAATTTTGACAAAGCAGAGAAGATGGATTAGGAGGGATACAAGGGGTTTTAGTGAGGGTTTTGGGGTTTTTTTTGTTTGTTTATTTGTTTGGGGATTGAACCCAGGGGTGCTTCACCCCTGAGCCCCATCTCCCCAGCCCTTTTTATTTTTTTATTTAGAGACAGGGTCTCGCTGAGTTGCTTAGGGCCTTGCTGAGTTCCTGAGGCCGGCCTCCAACTTGTGATCCTCCTGCCTCAGCCTCCAGAGCCCATGGGCCAGTGTAGACTCAATCTCTCTTTCTCTCTGGCAGCAGCCTCTACACTTTCTCAAAGTTTGGCACAAACATTAAACTACTATTTCTATTCCCCTTCTCAGCTAAGGAGAACTGAGTCCGGGAGCAAGATATATTCAGAGTGCCCAGGGCCTAGTCAGTGGCAGACCAAGGGGAATCTCTCTTGGCATCTGATCTACTTTACACAATGGCCGTGTTGGGTTGGGGGGGGGGGAGAGGCACAAATGAGTGTTGCAAATTGATTTCCTCTCAAATGCACTGGGGATCCTGCCAGGGGAAGAAACCCCAGAGAAAACTCGCGTATTAATTGATTCAGCGAATGTTTATCAAGTGCTTATTTTGTTCACAGAACTGTGAACCCCTTGGAAACCTGAGGTTCTCGTTCACCAAGTGAATAAACGGCTCCCTTTAACTGGTGGGTGGGGGTCTGGTTCTTTATTTTCAGATATGGACACTTTTGGATGGACAGATATCATTTTTTTTCTTCTTATTCCAAAGAGGGGGAGGGTAGCAGGAGGGGGAGGGGGAAGGCAGGGAGGGGAGGGGAGAGAAAAGTTCCCTATATTCCCACCACCAAGAGATAACTAATATTAACAGGTTGGTCTGCATCCTTCTAGTAACTTCTTTCTGTGCCTGCTAACACTTCTTTTTTTAAAGCCAAATAGAATCGAACCGCACATCCTGAGATTTTATTTTTTCCTATTATTTTTATTTTATTTTAAAAATCCAATTGAGCCGGGTGTGGTGGCCCCCACTGGTAATGCCAGCCATTATGGAGGCTGAGGCAGGAGGATCACCAGTTGGAGGCCAGCCTCAACAACACAGCAAGACCCTGAGCCACTTAGCAAAGTTCTGTGTCCAAATGAAAAATGAAAAGGGCTGGGGGTGTGGATTGGTGGTAAAGTGGCCCTGGGTTCAATTTCCAGGATCCAAAAAAAAAAAAGAAAAAAAACCCAAAAAACAAACAAAAAAAAAAATCCTATTTTTTCAGGAATCTATCCAGCAAAACAAAGAGAAATGTCCCTGATACAGGGGTCACCTCAACTTTTCATTGATAAAGAAACACAAAAATTTCGATGTCAGCCCTGTGTGGAGGATGCACCACGTGGGGATGCTGGGGCACCCCACTGTCACTTTCCTTGGGGGACAACCTTGGAAGTGGCATTGCTCAAAGATCCAGATGGCCCTCCTGGTCATCACCATGATCAGAGCATGACACCAGGTCAATGCCAAGAAATTCAACACCTGCTCCCAGAGGGACTCAGAGGACACAAGCCCTGAACTGGGTGTTCAAGGGGCCATTTTTATACCCAACCCAAGTGTCCACCAACCGATAAGTGGATAAACAAAGTGTGTTCTATCCGCACCGTAAAATAGCGTTCAGCCTTAGAAAGGAAAGAAATTCTTACCCATTCTACCACCTGGGTATTACACTCACAGTCACAAAAAGAGAAATGCTGTCTGGTGACACCTATATGGGTTCCCAGGGCGGGCAAATTCACACACAAACGGCCGAAAGGTGGCTGCCAAGATCTGGGGCAGGAGGCATGGAGATTTAGTGTTTTGTTTTTTTGTTTTGGTACCAAGGATTGAACTCAGGGGCCCTCAACTCCTGAGCCCTGTCCCCAGCCCTTTTTATATTTTATTTAGAGACAGGGTCTCACTGAGTTGCTCAGGGCCTCCCTAAGTGAGGCTGGCCTCCACCTTGCAATCCTCCTGCCTCAGCCTCCTGAGCCTCTGGGAGGACAGGCGTGCGCCACAGCACTCAGCTTCAAGAATTAGTGTTTAATGGGGACAGAGTTTCAGTGTGGCAAGATGGAAGAGCTGTCAAGATGGCTGGGGGCGACGGCTGCCCAGCTATGTGAACACAGTTAATGCCTCTGAGCCATACACTTAAGATCATGAAAAATGGAAACTTTTGTTCTGTGTGTCTTACTACCACTTGAAAGTTTTCAAATTTTTTCTGTTAACTTTTTTTCACGGTGGCACACACCTGTCCTCCCAGGGGCTCAGGAGGCTGAGGCAGGAGGATCGCAAGTTGGAGGCCAGCCTCAACCAAACTGAGGCCCTGAGCAACTCAGTGAGACCCTGTCTCTAAATAAAATACAAAAAAGGGCTGGGGATGGGACTCCATGGTCAAGTGCCCTGAGTTCAATCCCAAGTACCCCCCCCCAAAAAAAAGACTGGGTTCCAGCACTCTGTACCCCCACTGCACTTTGATATAAATGTATTTCATATCCCACCTCCCGGGATGCAATTCAGATGGGCTCTTGCAAGCACAGAAACTTCTAGAAACCCCCTTCCAGAAACCTATAGGTAATATTTTCCCTAAACTTGAACATCTCTCCTCTTTGGTGTGTGTGTGCAGGGTGCAGAGAAGGCTGAGGATCCGCCAAAGCTCTCTTCCAACCCCTAAGGGCTGTCCAACCTATCTGCTTTGGCCTGTTTCCATGATGAATATTTTTCTAGGCTGTTTAATATTCTTCTCGAACCTTCCTGAAGGGTAGCCCAGGCTTTTTGCATGAATGCAAAAGAGATGATCTCCAAATGTCCCCCTCAGTCCTGCAGGGAGGGTCCCGAGACCCCCTTTGTGCACACACACACACACACACACACAACCTGGGGTCTGAGGTCTCCTCTTGCTAATTGCACTG
Organism: Marmota monax; assembly: GCF_021218885.2. NCBI lineage: Eukaryota > Metazoa > Chordata > Mammalia > Rodentia > Sciuridae > Marmota > Marmota monax. Next base: position 1,295,986 of record NW_026694242.1, on the reverse strand, counting down.
TGGAATATTTTTTTTTATTATTTTTAAATAAATCAGAGAATTCATTTTTAAATAAAACAAATTGGGCATTTGCATTTCGACGATCGCTGGTCCTGCGGAGGAGCATAGTCAAGTGGATTTCTTAGCCACTTGCAATCCTCAAGGCCTGGGTCCCCCCGGGGGTCCTTGGTCCCTTATCCCAGGGAGAGGACCCCTGTTCTCCTTCTGGATTTATGAAACAGGCTCGGGGACCTGGTTTCCCTGAAGCGAGGCCCCAGCTGTGCTTTGGTGGGTTGCTATGCAGATGTGGCTGGGACCAGTCGCCATGGCCACAGATGCTGGGGTCTCAGCGAGGAGCGAGTGGGGGGAGCGGTTGCCATGGTGACGCTACCCAAGCGGGGCCTGGCTTCCCGCCCACTCGGCAGAGCCGCTGCTGCAGCCGAGGATGTCACCCAAGTCCCCCCTCTGCATGCATGCAGCGCCCAGAAGCCCGGGGGCTTAGACGGGTTCCTCCCTCCATGTGCAGATGCATGATAAAGATTTGCAAAACGGAAGAGAAGTTATGTCCCCCGGGCCACACCTTGGCCCATCCGCAAGGGGCATGGGAAAGAATATTGCAATGATCTTCTCAGGAGCCCGGTCGTGATGCATTAGAGGGGTACAGTAGGTTGAGAGGAATAAGGTCTCAAGGAGCCCCCTTAAAAAACAAATAGAGGCTGAGTTGCTAAACCAGGGAGGCCGACCTCCATTTTTTGGAACACGTCCTCCAAAATAAATAGGCAAACTGGAAATATCAGGACTTCTTGTACCTGGTAGCCTTGGAGAAAGCCTGTCCCCATGTCTTAGGGGCTGAATCATGTCCCGCCCCCTTGCACCAAAAAAACAAAAATATATCAAATGCCCAAATCCTAAGCCCCAATATTTCATAATATGACTATTTTGGAGACAGTGGGGGTTTTTTTGTTGTTATTGTTTTTTTTTTTTTTTTAGGGTTGGAATTCAGGGCACTCGACCCCTGAGCCCCATCCCCAGCCCTATTTTGTGTTTTATTTAGAGACAGGGTCTCGCTGAGTGGCTTAGGGCCTCACTTTTGCAGAGGCTGGCTGTGAACTTGTGATCCTCCTGCCTCAGCCTCCCAGTAGGCTGGGATGACAGGCGTACACCACGGAGCCCGGCCAGAGACAGTCTTTAAAAAAGTAATTGGGATAGAATAAAGTTATTAGGTGTGGATCCTAATCCAACAACTGGTGTCTTTATAAGAAGAACAAATTTGGCCAGAAAAATAATTTGGTGCACACCTGTCATCCCAGTGGCCAGGATAGGTCTGGTCTTACAGTGACCACAGAGTGATAATCAAATGCTGGAGCAAGTTCCCTGCAACCTGGAGCAAAAAGGGTTTGTTGAGCAAAGAGAAAGGCTGTGCAAAGGCCCTGGGGAAGCATAAGTTAGGTTCATTAGCATGGAGCCTGGCGCCCCCAGAATGGGGGGGATCTGGAGGATGCAAGCTCCACCCAGTTACCTCCCCACATGGCCCCCAGAGACCTAAGGAGGGAGACCCACCCCTGCCCCAGAAGCAGACAGGCTCAGAGGAAGATAGACAGCCCAGACTCACTCCCCAGCCAGACCCAAGCAACCCCAGGGCGGCCACCCAACCCACACGTCCCAAAACCCTGATGTCATCTACAACAGCAGGGGATGGAACCCAGGGCCTCCCACATGCTAGGCGAGTGCTCTACCACTGAGCCACCACCCCAGCCCCAACCTTTGGGGTTTTTTACAGAGACTTGGTGGCTTGGGAGGCTGAGGCAGGAGGATCGCAACTCAGATCAGCCTCATCAACTTAGCAAAGCCCTGAGCAACTTGGTCACAGCAGAAGTGGGGAGCCTCCCAAATATGGGCAAAGGACACTGAGAACAGGGCATGGGGGCCTGGTGCAGTGGGTGCACACCTGTCATCCCAGCAGGTTGGGAGGCTGAGGCAGGAGGATCACAAGTTGGAGGCCAGCCTCCACCAGTTAGCAAGACCCTGAGCAACTCAGGGAGACCCTGTCTCTAAATAAAATATAAAAAAGGGCTGGGGACAGGGCTCCGTGGTTAAGCATCCCTGGGGTTCAATCTCTGACACCAAAAAAAATTTTTTTTAATTAATAAAAGAAACTTCTAGAACATCTATGTATATACCGCAGAGCATGAGAAGAAAACATTAAAACTTCTATTTTCTACATGTTTCTCGAAAAAAAAAAAAAAAGGAAGATCAGCTTTATAAATAAATACTTTGAAAACCACACACTACCCTTCTGCGACCCTCCCGGGGCCAGGAGGACCGTGTCCCCTCTCAGGGGACAGTGAGAACAGAAAGGATCAAGGGTTCTCCTCTAAGCTCTTTCTCTCTCAGCCCATAGTCCAGGTAAGTGGATTTGTGGATTAGAGTCTCTGGTTTTAATTAAACTAACCCCAGCAAAAATGAGCCAGTGACTTAAGAAGTTCCCTACAAAGAAATTGTGCAGGAAGATCACAGAATCGAAAGCTTAGGAGGAGAAGTGGTAACACAGCACCTTGGATGAAGATATTGTGTCCATCTACAACTAAAAAAATTTTTAAAAAATCAAGTAATCGACGTTGCTATACATACATGTGCGTTGGTCAGCTTTCCATTACTGTAACAAATACCCGAGACAAATCAACTTATAGAGAAAAAAGGTTTATTTCAGCTCACACAGCTTTGGAGGTTTCAGTCCATGACCAATTGGATCATGTGCTTTGAGCCTGTGGTGAGGCAGCACATCTTGGTGGGTGAGCAAAGCGGTTTACCTGGTGGCCGGATGAGAAAGGGGCCAAGAGACCACAGTCCCCTTTGAGGCCACACCCACAATGAACTAAAAATCTCCCATTAAGCCCCGCCTCTTAAAGGTTCCACCACCTGCCAATGGCACCAAGTTGGGGACCAAGCCTTCAACATGGGGTCCTTTGGGGAACATTCCAGATTCAAGCACCACCATTCACTAAAGTTCAAATGTCCCCAGTTTCCCCCCCCCTCCCGGAGGTCCCTTTTCTGTTCCAAGAAATAATCCAGGATCCCGCATTGCCTGTGGTGGGTCAAAATAAAAGATAAAAGGGCTGGGGATGGGGCTCAGGGAGGAAGCGTCCTTGGGTTCAATCCCGGGTGCTGTCTAGCCCACGTCAGTCATTCCCAGAAAGGGGCGTGTCCTGGAAGGGACAGCTTCTGCCCCCTGGGGTGAGAGTGCCTTCTCCCTAAAGGAGGTCTGAGCAGCCTCCACAGGTACTATTTTAATGAAGGCCTCCACGGTGGATAATCTATGGGTCTTATTAGCTAGGCTAACCTGCTGTTCGGCTTTTGGTCAGATACCAGTCTAGCTGTTTCCAAGTGGAGGTATTTTTTTGATGGGGTTAATATTCAAATCAATGGACCTGGAGAAAAGCAGATGACCCTCCATCCGGCAGGTGAACCTGGTCCAATGGTCTAAGTGGACCAAAGCCTGACCTCCCTGGAAGACAGAAGAAGGGATTCTGCCAGCAGGTGGCCTTTGAACTTGAACTACGTCTTCAGCTCTCGCAGGGGTCCCCAGTCCAATCGGACTGGAGTTTTGACTTGTAGGACTCCACAATCCCGAGAGCCAGTTCCTCCAAATCAATCCATCGATTCCTCTCTCTCTCCTCCTACGCACACACCCAAGCCTATTGATTGGGTTTCTCTACAGGACCAGCGGGACCCAGCCGTGTGGCTCCTTAAAAGGGTGACCCCGACTGACACTTTTCTTTTTGTACCCTGGATTGAACCCAGGGGCACCTCACCCCTGAGTCACATCTCCAACCCTTTTTTTAATTTAATTTTGAGATACGTCTTCGCTAAATTGCTGAGGCCGGCCTCCAACTTTCAATCCTCCTGCCTCAGCCTCCCCAACCACTGGAATGATAGGCGTGCACCGTGGCACCCAGCTTGGGTCCACTGAAGGAATGAGAAGAGTCAAGATGGGACTAAGGATGGGATGAGATCCCTGATCCAGGCTCCAGATGTTTCCAGCACAGAGGGACGGACAGAAAGGCAGCCTGAACTTAAATTGAACCAGAGGCAGGGGAATGGCATTTTTGCATTCTCCGTATTCCTGCTCCTCTGGGCTGGGTAATATGTATAAAATGAATGTAGGGACTACCTCCATCCACTGCCTGTGGCCACTAGGTGCAGAGGCCACGGCCTCCGGGTCAAGAACAGAGCAGACCTTTAGCCTGGGCAATAAGGATCCCAGCAAACAGGGCGGGGCGGGAGCCAGGGGAGGGGCCAGAGCCATGGGCGGGGCTGAAGTCAGGGGGCGGAGCCAGGAGCCAGGGGAGGGGCCGGAGCCAGGGGCAGGGTGAGAGCCAGGGGGCGGGGCCAGAGGCCAGAGGGTGGGGTTGGAGCCAGGGACGAGGTGAGAGCCAGGGGGAGGGGCCAGAGCTGGGGCAGGGCCAGAGCTGGGGTGGGGCCAGAGCCAGGGGCGGGGCCAGAGGCCAGGGGGTGGGGCGAGAGCCAGGGGCCAGGATGAGAGCCAGGGGGAAGAGCGAGAGGCCACGGGGTGGGGTGGGAGCCAGGAGTCGGGGTGAGATCCAGAGGGTGGGACGAGAGACCAGGGGGTGGGGTGGGAGCCAGGGGGCAGGGTGAGATCCAGGGGGCGTGGTGAGATCCAGGGGCGGGGCCAGAGCCAGGGGTGGGGCCAGAGCCAGGGAGCGGGGTGGGAACCAGGGGAGGGGCCAGACCCATGGGCGGGGCTGGAGCCAGGGGGCAGGGCCAAGAGCCAGGGGCGGGACCCGAGCCAGGGCAAGGGGCGAGAGCCAGAGGGGAGAGCCAGGGGTCAGGGCGAGAGGCCAAGGGGTGGGGTGGGAAGGGAGCCATGGGGCAGGGTGAGAGCCTTGGGGTGGGGCCAGAGGCCAGGGGGTGGGGTGGGATCCAGGGGCGGGGCGGATGCCAGGGGGCGGGGCCAGAGTCAGGAGCGGGGCCAGAGCCAGGGGCGGGGCCAGAGGCCAGGGGTGGGGCGGGAGCTGGGGGCGGGGCCAGAGCCAGGGGCGGGGCCAGAGGCCAGGGGGTGGGGCGAGAGCCAGGGGACATGGCCAGAGGCCAGGGGGTGGGGCGGGAGCTGGGGGCGGGGCCAGAGTCAGGGGCGGGGTGGGAGCCAGGGGGTGGGGCGAGAAACCAGGAGCGGGGTGGGAGCCAGGGAGGCGTGATGGGAGCCGGGGAAGGCAGGCCAAGGGGTGGGGTGGGATACAGGGGCGGGGCCAGAGCCAGGGGCGGGGCCAGAGCCAGGGGCGGGGCCAGAGCCAGAGGCCGCAGCTTGAGGATCTTACTAGCTAAGGAGATAAGGCACAAAGCAATTAGTGAGCAGAGTGTATAATTAAGTGCTAAATTGTGTGTTTCAGACTGGCTGAGCAGTGGGAGTTCCAGGTGGGGACAGTCACGCTAGGCTGGAGAGGCTGGGGATGGCGCTTGGATGCTGGCGGAGGGAGGTGGGAGCCCCTCTGGGGAGGGACGGCCCCTGGCAGGGCCGGGATCCCGGTGGGGAGCAAGGTAACAGCAGGGGGCGGGGCAAGAGCAGAAGGAGGAGAGATGGAAGGAGCATGCGCAGAACAGACCCCCAGAGCATGGTGAGAGGAGGTGCAGGGGTGAGCATCCTGAGAGGCACTGGACCCCAGGTACCGCGTCTGAGAAATGGGGTCGCTGGCTGGGCGCGGTGGTGCACGACTGTGATCCCAGGGGCTGGGGAGGCTGAGGCAGGAGGATCACCAGTTGGAGGCCAGCCTCAGCCACTTAGCAAGGCCCTGAGCAACTCAGCGAGACCCTGTCTCTCAATAAAATGTAAAAAGGGCTGGGGTCGGGGCTCAGGGGTTAAGCGCCCCTGGGTTCCATCCCTGGCACCCCAAAAAGGGAGGGGGTGCCTGGGTTAGAAAGAAATCCGCAGGAGAGCAGGGAGGGCTGGGCTCCAGCCAGACCAGCCTGGGCCCTGGGGCAGGCGGGCCAATTGCTGCCAAGGGCGCATCTGTCCCTAACGTGGCGAGCAGGAGATTCCCTCTTGGCAACTTCGTGTTTGCAGTGCGGCTTAGCCTGCCACCGCGTGTTGAACAAATATTGTGACAGGCCCATTCCGTGCACCCAGGGACAGTAGTGGCACTCGGCTGTCACCAAGGGCAGCCAGTAATGGGGGCACTCTGCTCCAGCCAGAGCCTCTTGCTGCATTCCAAAGCATGCTGCCTAGACAGCATGGCTTTGGAAACAGCAGGCTTGGCCGCCGCTGGACACACCCAGAGGAGAGGCAGGGGCGGGGCCTGGCCTCTGTTGCGACCCACCATGGCAGGAAGGAGGCGGCGGCGGGAGACCCCATCTGCCCCACCTGCCATTGATCGGTCCATTCAATCAGCATCATTTTTCCGGGCTCAGGGCGCATGCCTGTAATCCCAACAGCAGGGGAGGCTCTAGGCAGGAGGATCACAAGTTGGAGGCCAGCCTCAGCAATTTAGCAAGACCCTCAGCAACTCAGGGAGACCCTGTCTCTAAATAAAATACAAAATAGAGCTGGAGAATGGGGCTCAGGGGTTAAGCACCCCTGGGTTCAATCCCTGGTACCCCCCAAAAAGAAGAGATTCCCACGGCTCTTTTCACTAGACCCCCCCACCCCCACCCTGCCCTATCTCCCAAGCCTGTCCCTGGTCCTAGACTCAGACCTGGTCCTAACCTTACTGTGTGACCTTGGGCAAGACCCCAGCCCTCTCTGGGCCTTCCTGGCAAGACTGGACCTCAGGCTGTGTCAGCGAGGGTCCGCCAGTCCTAAATGCACACCTCCCTTTGGTTTCCCAGTCTGCAGCCCCGGGAGGGGTGTGTCTGTGGTCCCCGATTTCTGTATCTTTAAACAAAGCTCCAGATGGGCCTGCAGGGAGGGCTGGATGGCTCTGAGCTTCGTTGCTGGCTCTTGGGGACTTTCTACTAATTGGATCCCTGGGGAAGAACAGCCTCCCTCCCCAGCCAACTGATCCATCTACCCTCCCATCCATCCATCGGACGGTCCATTCACTCACAACGCGCCTGTCATGTTAACAAGGACACCGAGGGACACCGCGATGACCAAGAAGACAAAGCCGTGCACAAAGAGGTGACAATCAGCAGGCAGGGAGGGGATTCCTTGGTATATGTTGAAGACAGAGTTATTGGGGAGGAGCCGGGCACAGGGGCGCATGCCCATCATCCCTGCAACTCCGGAGGCTAAGGCAGGAGGATCGTGAGTTGGAGGCCAGCCTCAGCAACTTGGCAAGATTCTGCCTCTAAATAAAATACAAAATAAGGCTGGGGAGGGGGCTCAGGGTTCGAGGGCTCCCGAGTTCAATCCCTGGGACCCCCGAAATGAATTCTTCCTAGAAACGTGGAGGTCAGAGCTTTCCTGCTACCTCCATTCAGCTGTCAGACTTGGACATCAGACGTCAGTGTCCCCATCTGTTCCTTTTACAAGATCACCATGACACTCCGGGAGACCTCTCCATTCATATACCGTCTCAGGAAAGAAGCAGCCTGTCTCGGAATTCGCCATCAGCCTCTTCCACTTGTGCTGTGTGGCCTCGGACAGGTGGCTTCACCTCTCTGAGACTGGATGTTTTTTACCCATAAAATGGAGACCTAATACATCAGGATGAGATTCTGTAATTCCATCCCCAGAAGGTCTCAGAAATGACCGTCTCCTGAGGTGACCTTCAGCTCCAACAGAGGACACGGGGGCGCAGCCTTGGAGTCCCCTCTCTCCCAGCCCCTGTCCCTACGGATGGGCAGAACCCCAGCCTCTGGGATGGGAGTCCCCTGCGCTTCTCCTAGGCTAGCAAAGCAAGATACCTCCCCTTTCCTTTGTCTCAAAACCATGTCCTCGTTGTTGGGTTGGCTTTGGGGACAAGGACGGAGCTTTCAGCAACAATGCCATAAAATGCTTCAAGAAAAGCACTTAGCATATAATAAGTGCTCACTAAACACCAGTGCAGGAAGTTGTGAGCTGACCCAGGTCCCTCTCCCCCGGGTCGTGGCCAAGGACTGTGGCACGGTGACCAGATTCACAGAAAGCCAGTCTCCAGCCACCTCGTCAGGGGCAGGGTCTAGAGGGAGGTCTCACCCATTCTCTCTAGTCCAAGGGACGCTCGGAGAGTGGAGGACAGTGCCCTTGAAAGTGGGCTGGGTGGGGTGGGTAACAGCACCGTGGGGGACCTGGAGCTGGTTTGGAGCCGGGAGAGAGATCTTAGTGAGCAGGGGACATCAGGAAGGATGGAGAGGGTTGGCCAGGAGCCCCACTCCACCCGGGGAAGAATTGCAAACGGAGGCTTAGAGGCTCACTCAACCTCCATCCTCTGCTGGCCGCCAGGTCAATACGGGGCTGAGAGCCAGGGGGGGCGGTGGAAGGTGATGTCAGCCGGATCTGCCAAGCCACCAGGAGCTGGGGTTCTATTTTAAGGTGACCAGAGTCCCCCCCTCCGGAGGGTTGGAAGCAGAGCGCTGCGGTGGACCTTCCATTTCACAAAGAGGCCCTGGGCAGGGTCAGCGGAACCCTCAAGCCCAGGGCTCCAGCAAGAAAATAAAGCAGGAGGGAGGTTTGGGGGCTCCGGGTGCGGGAATGGAGGCAAGTTGGGAACAGAGCGGCACCGGTTTGGGGGTTACCAGGGACGTCTGGGGGTGGGGCCGGGCGCGAGGGCGCATCCCAGCCTCCGAGGAGGCTGAGGCAGGAGGATCGCGAGGTGGAGGCCAGCCTCAGCAAAAACGAGGTGCTCAGCCACTCAGGGAGACCCTGTCTCTAAATAAAACACAAAATAGGGCTGAGGATGGGGTTCAGGGGTCGAGGACCCCTGAGTTCAATCCCCAGTGCCAAAAAAAATAGAGTCTGGGGGTGGGACACATGGCTGGGGACTTGAGAAGGGACATGAGCTGACAGATCAGGTTAGGGGCATGGGAAGAACTGACACGGATGGGACACGGAGTGGGTCCGGCAGAGGAAGCACCCAGAGGGGGGATCCTTGGGGAGGACCCCTAAGGCGGGGTCTGGGGGAGGGGACATCATGGGGACTGTAGGGGTGTGGCATGAGCTGGGGCCCGGAGAAGCGATCGGGGCGTGCACAAGGCGGGGTGGGCACAGCTCGGAGCTCCGCCACGTCCATCCGAGGCTGAGCCGCGGAGCGCGCACCCGACAGGGACCCGGGGTGTCCCCTCCCCTGCTCTGGTGGCCGAGGAGTGCGCGGTCCCCGATACCGCAGCGCCCTCTAGTGGCCACACGGAGAATTGCACCGGGATCACCGCCGCGGAGCCACGGAGCTGGGTCCCCCCTGGGCTGCACCCGGGTGAGAGACAGCGACACCAGCAGCCGCCCTACATCCCACGCGGTGGGGACACAGATCGTCAGGGACGCCCGGGAGGTAATGCCCCGGGACCTTGGGAGGCCCCTCCCTTCTCTGCACCGCCCTCCCAGGGGGACGCGGTCAAGGTCACCCAGACCCAAAGCCAGGCAGGTCCTGCAGCTGGGTCCTTGCAGAGCTAAGGTGGAGACCAGGATCGTCACACCCCCTGCTGGCCCAGGACCTGGCATGCAAAGAAGAAGGAAGGCCCTCCCCTTGTCAAGTTCAGCCCTCTTAAAAGATGTCCAGCCCGAAAGAGTGCAGCAGGACTGTCCTTCCCAGCGGCTCTGGAGGCTGAGGCCGGAGGACCACTCATTGGAGGCCAGCCTCACCAACTTAGCGAGGCCCTCAGCAACTCAGGGAGACCCTGTCTCTCAATAAAATACAAAATAGGGCTGGGGACGGGGCTCAGAGCAACTCCCTGAGTTGCTCGGGGGCCTCACTTTGGCTGAGGCTGGCCTCCAACTCGCGATCCTCCTGTCTCAGCCTCCAGAGCCGCTGGGATGACAGGTGGTGCAACCCCCACGCCCGGTCCCCCTCCTCCTGTCCTTTAAAAGCTCCTCTCCTCTCCCATCCACGTCACAGTGCAGAGGCGAAGGCCAGGAGACCACCGTCCCAGAGAAATCACAGGGCTCTCAATTCAATTTAAAAACAGTTTAATTATGTAATTGCTTCGCTCTGCGGCTCGGTTGGTTGACACAAGCCATTCCCCAGCCGCTCACAGCCAGCCTACCAGAAAATTGGCATTTCAGCCAGCCAGGGGGAATTCAAGGCCCAAAATGCCACTGTTCCCAGCTCCCCCCACCCCCAATCCGTGTCCCCTGCACCAATTCCCAGCCCCATGTGAAGCCCAACCACCTGTGAGACTCAGAATGGGGTCCCTGAAAATCTGCACATGGGCAAGGAGCACGCTGGGTGGCTTGTGTGTGTGTCCCTAGCCCCCGGGGACATCCCTGCTAACGTGCTTACCTAAGCATGCCTTTCTTTTCTTCATTTTTAATTCAGGCCTTCACATAGGAGACATGCAAATAAAGCAAAAATATACATTTTTGGGGGGGAGGGTATCAGGCATTGAACCCAGGGGTGCTTCACCCCTGAGCCCCGTCCCCAGCCCTTTTTCTATTTTATTTAGAGACAGGGTCTCGCTGAGTGGCTCAGGACCTTGCTAAGTTTCTGAGGCTGGCCTCCACCTTGCGATCCTCCTGCCTCAGCCTCCCGAGCCGCTGGGAGGACAGGTGTGCAACCACACCCAACACACACACAAAAAAAAATGTTCATGAAAATATAAACAGGTTTGTGACTAACATGAGCCCATCTTTCCCCACCCCTGACCCAAGATTGCCAGCTCCCTTCCCCCAAGGACAAACGGGTATTGGATTATTTATGCCGGGCGCCATGGGGCACATGCCTGTCATCCCAGCAGTTGGGGAGGGGAGGCTGAGGTAGGAGGATCGCAAGGTGGAGGCCAGCCTCAGCCACTTAGCGAGGCCCTAAGCAACTCAGCGAGACCCTGTCTCTAAATAAAATAGGAAATAAGGCTGGGGATGGGGCTCAATGGGGAGAGCGCTTGCCTCATATGCTCAAGGGCCTGGGTTCAATCCCCAGCACTACCAAATAATTATTATTATTATTATTATTATTATTATTATTATTATTATTATTATTATTATTTCGCTAAGTTGCTGAGGTCAGCCTTGAACTTGAGATCCTCCCCACAGGGGTCACAGAATGGCCCATACAGACCAAGAGGACCTGTCAGGACTGGGTCTGGGGGCTTGTGCATGGGTGGTGGTTGTGATTTTATTGTTGTTTGAGGTTTTGTTTTTTGTTTGTTTGTTTGTTTGTTTGTTTTTAGGAGCAGAAAATCCGGTCGTGTGTGACCTCTCCTCCCATGGACACTGTGACAGCTAATTCTCCAAATATCGCACAAGTCCCCGGGGCACCTCAATGTGGGGCGATGATAAAGGTTAGTATTTGGAACCGGAGCGAGAGGGAAAGACCTAGAACCTTCTAGAAGGTTCTTCTCGCAGAGGGGTTCCCAGAGCCAGAGGAGAGGGGAAACAGCTCACGTCCCCCAAATCTGGGAGGACAGTGTCCTCGGGGTGTGCCCCCCCAGGACATCACTACGGTCTGGCCAGGCAGAACCCAATGGGTGTCCCAGGGCCTCTGAGCCCCCTAAGGAGATCTTGGCTGGACCGGCTTTCCAGAAGCTTCTCAGCGGGTGGTTGGATCAGGATCTGCCGGATGCCTTCGGCCGAGCCTCTGTCTCCAGAAAATATGAGAAAAGAAAACGTAGGGTGCTTGAGTGGCCAGCAGGGGCCCCCTGGTCACCAGGACCCATTGCCTGGCCAGCAGCCCAGACCCCAGACAGCCCTGGGGTCCCCCCGCCCAGAGTGCACCTCGCAGGGGCCAGGCCCTGGTTGGATCCCCAGCACCACCTTAAAAAAGATCAAATAAACAAAATAAAGGTATTGGGTCCATCTACAACCAAAAGTATTTAAAAAAAAAAAAAAGAATACAAGTAGCAATCCATGTGGAGGATGTGGGGACAAGGTCCACTCAGTCATGGCTGCTGGGACTGCAGATTGGTGTGGCCACTCTGGAGAGCAGGGTGGAGATGCCTCAGAAAACTAGGAATGGAGCCACCCTGGGACCCGGCTGTCCCACTTCTTGGTTTATACCCAAAGGACTCAAAATCAGCACACGACAGGGACACAGCCACATCAGTGTGCACAGAAGCTCAACTCACAACAGCTAAACTGTGGAACTAACCTAGGTGCCCTTCAACAGGGGATGGATAAAGAAACTGTGGTCCATATACACAGTGGAATACTACTCAGCCATCAAGAAGGATGAAATGATGGCATTTGCTGGTCAATGGATGGAGCTGGAGACCATCATGCTCAGTGAAATCAGCCAGTCCCCAAAACAACCAAAGGCTGAGGGTCCTCTCTGATATGGGGACGCTGACCCACAATAATGGGGACAGGGGATAACCGTTCATTGGATGAGACGCAGGGGAGTGAAGGGAAGGGAGGGGAGGGGACTGGGAGAGACAGGGGAGTGAATGGACGTCACTTTCCCATGTTCACAGAGGAACATGCGACCAGGGACACCCCACAGCAGGTCCAGCCACAGGAATGGGACGTCACACCCTGTGTAGGTGGGACATGGCAGGATACTTGCTGCTGTCACGGGGAGCTAAGGAGAAGAAATAAAAAATATATTTTTTTAAAAAGTGGAGGGTAAAGGAGCCCAGGTGACCGTAGGAGCTGCTCCTGATGCTGCTGTCCCCGTGTCCCCACTCGCCCCAGAACCAGCAGACCTCGCGACCTGCCTGGGGAGGTGGCTCAGGGGGTAAGCGTCCCCTGGGTACAATCTCCAGTACGACACCACCTCCCCCCCCCAAAAAAAAAATCGGTCTTCGTCTGTCTTCAGAATCTAACAGCTAGTTTCACACCCCACGCTCATCTCACGGGAGTAATTAATTATGCTAATTATGAATAATAACTATTATTAATGACATTAATGATTATTAATAATGACAGTCCTGATAATTACACATTAGAGGAGCTTCACCACAGAGCCCCATCCCCAGCCCCTTTTTCTATTTGATTTAGAGACAGGGTCTCGCTGAGTTGCTTAGGGCCTTGCTAAGTGGCTGAGGCTGGCCTCCACCTTGCGATCCTCCTACCTCAGCCTCCCCGGTGGCTGGAATGACAGGCGGGCACCACTGCACCGGGCACAGGGCAGGCCTTTGGAGAAACTGCAACCTTGAGAAATCCAGAAGGATCTTGTGTTTGCCCCCTGCCCTGGGAGGGGGGGTCTGAATCCCGATGTAGAACATTCTGGAATGCTCTGGACACGCAGTCTTTGGGCAGATTTTGGGTGCAGTTCTGGCCTCCAGGGGAGGGTGGGTCTTGTCTGGAAGGCCAGGCTGACGCAGAGCGGTGAGAAGAACCAGAGTCACTCCCCTCCTGGCGGCTCACACCAAGGCTAAGCAAGTGGCCCTGCCCCCTCCCTGCTCCTCCAAGGGGGCCTCTTGCTCCGCCACCAGGGGACAAATGTGCCAGCTCCCCCCAGGCCTCTACAGAGGTACTTCCAGAGTGGCTGGCATCTTTGAATGTCCTTTGGTTGGGCCAAGAGGAGCCCCCCTCACGCTGCCCGGAGGAACCCAGCTCCACCTTCTAGAAACTTCCACATCAACACTTTCTACTCTTTTCCTTTTTATTAAAAAATAAATCAAGAAAATATACACGCCACCGCTGGTCCCCCACGCTGTGCGCTCGGAGGAGACCAGTGGCTGCGGAGTGGGGCAGTGAGGGGAGGTGGGCAGCAGCCATCCTGTGCAATGAGGTTCTGTCCCTGGGAGACCAGTCTGGCCTGCTGAGCGGGGCGAGGGGATGGAAAAAGGACGAGGGGTCCCCAGCTGGAGCACTGGCCACCAAGGGAACTGGGGGCTGGAGGGCAGGAGGTGCAGGCCTCGCCCCCAACCCTTCATCTGCTCCACCTGGGAGTCCGGCCTCGGCCCCCGGTCCCGTCTGTCCCTGCAGGTCCAGGGAGGCGGCTCTCAGGCGTTGATGGCCTTCCACCGATCGCTGTCGGTGCTGTTGATGCTGCCCGCGTGGCAGGGCATGGACGCCACGTCGTCCAGGTAGGCTACGCCAGCGGAATCGAACTGTGTGCTGGAATAGGAGGCAGTCGAGGCCCCAGCAGTCCCCGCGGCCTCCAAGCCTTCCCGCCGGGCCACGGCGTAGGGCTGGGGCAGGTGGACGTCGGGCTCCTCCGTCTCGTCCACTTGGCATTTATAGGAGAACAGGATCTTGGGCTCCGAGCTGGTGGGTAGGAGAGAGGATTGGGGGCCTCACCCTGGGAGTCCAGAGAGGCCCAGGTATGGAAGCCCACCCTAAGAAGGTCACCGCCCAGACTGGGGTATAGAGCTGGAACTGGGGCGCTTAACCACAGAGCCCCATCTGCAGCCCCTTTTTTAAAATTTTTTAATTTTGTGACAAGAATCTTGCTAAGTGGCTCAGGGCCTCCCTAAATTGCTGAGGCTGGCCTCCAACTTGCGATCCTCCTGCCTCGGCCTCCTCAGTTCCTGACATGACAGGCACAAGCCTTGTTTTCAATCCTGCCCTGTGGTGTCTACTGGCTACAGCAATGCCAGCACATAGTAGGTGCTCAGCGAAAGCTTGATTCACGAATGAGTGCAAGACAGCAACGCAGGGCGCCATGCCCAGCCACTCTCCTGGGGAAAGTGCACTAGTCCGCGTTCACGGACGGCCTATTCCATCTGTTTACATGCGTGTACGCGCACGTAGGCGCGAGATTGCGCGGGTGCACGTCTAGGCGCATGCGCATACAGACACCAGGCAAGCCTTGCCTTGTATCCGAGTGCGGCTACCACCCCGCGCATGCGCAAGAAGCAAATGGCTCAGTCTCACGGTCCACCACGTGAGGGCACCCGTGGCCCTGGAGCCTTGGGGTGCTGGACAGAGAGCAGGTCCGGGACCGGCCAGACTCACCCAAAGAAGCCCCGGAGGAAGGCCACGTAGATGAGCGGCGCGAAGAAGCTGAAGTAGAGGAAAGTGGTGGCGTCCACACAGCTGGAGATGGGGACGAATTATCATCAGTGCCACTGGCCCTGAGGCTCCGGGGCCACCCTGTCCTCGTCCTCCAGGTCCACAGGCTGCTCGGGCGTGCCCAGACCCCGCCCCCGCGCTGTCAGACTCCGCCCCCACGCTGGGCCAAACTCCTCCCTCACTGTCAGACTCCGCCCCCACGCTGGGCCAAACTCCTCCCTCACTGTCAGACTCCGCCCCCACGCTGGGCCAAACTCCTCCCTCACTGTCAGACTCCGCCCCCACGCTGGGCCAAACTCCTCCCTCACTGTCAGACTCCGCCCCCACGCTGGGCCAAACTCCTCCCTCACTGTCAGACTCCGCCCCCACGCTGGGCCAAACTCCTCCCTGACTGTCAGACTCCGCCCCCACGCTGGGCCAAACTCCTCCCTCACTGTCAGACTCCGCCCTCACCCTGGGTCAGGTCATGCCTCCACCCCCGCCAGGCCCCGCCTTCATCCTGGGCCAGACCCCACCCTCACCCTGGACCAGGCCCCGCCCCTAACCTGGGCCAGACTCCCCATCACCCTGAGTCAGGCCCCGCCCCGGCCTGGGCAAGACCACACCCTCTCCCCTAGGCCAGGTCCCACCTTCACCCCCAACCCCGCCAGGCCCCGCCCTCACCCTGGGCCAGGCCCCGCCCCTAACCTGGGCCAGACTCCCCATCACCCTGAGTCAGGCCCCGCCCCCACCTGGGCAAGACCACACCCTCTCCCCTAGGCCAGGCCCCGCCCTCACCCTGGGCCAGGCCCCGCCCCTACCCTGGGCCAGGCCCCGCCCTCACCCCCCCCCCCGCCAGGCCACGCCCTCACTCCCCCCACCCCCAGGACCCTTCCCCAAGAGGGCAGAACCTTGTCCCCTCCGGAGCCCCTGCCTACCAGAGGCCCTCGATGACGTCGGCGCACAGCAGCGCGCTCCCCAGCCCCTGCAGCAGGTTGAGCAGCGCCAGGATGCCCGCGTACACGTAGAAGCTCCTCCGCGCTGGGGGACCAGAGGGTCCTGAGGGGCTGCCCCTGGCCTCCCCCACCCTTCGCGCCCCGGGGAGGGGGGGGCTCCCGCCCAGGATCCCCCAGCTCTAGGCCAGCAATACCCCCCCATCCCGGTCCCTGCTGTGTCCCTGTCCCCAGAGTCGCCTGCCCGCTGCTCACAGGGCAGGGAGATGCGCTCCTTCAGCGGCGTCTTGGGGAGGACCACGACCAGGGAGTAGACCTGCGGAGAGGACAGGGGGGAGGGTGGGCCTCCTGGCCCAGGCTGTCCCCCAACTCGGCACCCAGCCCCCTGCCCGCCAGCCCAGCTCACCAGGAAGAAGAAGCAGGAACTGACGAGCCAGAACTGGCGGCCCCCGTGCCCGTAGATGTTGAAGTCCTCCGCGGAGAGGTGGGAGTCCGGGTACAGGATCTCCAGGGTCCCCTGCAGGCAGGCAGGCAGGGGGAGCCTCCAGAGGCTGCCACCACCCGCTAAAGCCTCCCCCCGGCCTCCCCTGGCTCTCAGTCACAGGCCCAGTCCTGGGGACCTGTCCTGAGAGGTGGTGTGCTCCTCTGGTTCTACTTATTAAGATGGCAGGTTCTCGCTGGGCACTCGCCTGTCATCCCAGCAGCTGGGGAGGCTGAGGCAGGAGGATCGCCAGTTGGAGGCCCAGCCTCAGCCACTTAGCCACTCAGCGAGACCCTGTCTCTAAATAAAATGCAAAACAGGGCTGGGGACGGGGCTGGGGGGGGGGGAGGTGGAATGCCCCTGGGTTCAATCCCTGGTACCCCCCAAAAAATAAAGATGGTGGGCTCTGAGCCTTCCTGCTCCCCACTGGGTCAGAACATAGGAGCTCCCAGCACTTTCCTGGCCAACAGGCAATCGATCTGTCACACTCCCCCGATTGACATCGGCCCGGCCCTCCTGTCCCCCGTGCACCCCGCCTCTTACCTGGGTGACAGAATAGGCCAGGGACAGCACGATGGTAATGGCCAACACCCGCTTGATACTTGACTTGCTCTCCAGGTGGCCTGGAAGAGACGTGCTGGTCAGTCCGTGGAATCCAGCCCCGGGTAACCGGGTTGGGGTTGGTCCCAGCCAGGGAGGGGACAAGGGAAGAGCCCCAGAGCCCCAGCATCGCACGCACCAAACGCAAGACCCAGGATGACCACGCTCAGCTCTATGGCCAGCAGGAAGAAGCGGGTGATCTCCCACAGGATCTGCACACAGAGTGGCAGGGCGTCAGGCAGGGACTGGGTCCCCCCCAAGCCTCCCCCCCTCCCAGCGGGCCCTGTCACACCTTGTCGGCAACAGTCGCAGGGTCTGAGGTGCTGACGGTCATGGACACCACGGCCCGGGCGATGCCCACCAGGGCCACCACGAACACCTGGTGGGGGAGGGAGGGTGTGGGGAGGACCTCAGGCAAGTGACTGTACCTCGGTCCCTCTTTGTTTTCTTTTTGTGATCCTGGGGATTGAACCCAGGGGTGCTTAGCCACTGAGCCCCGTCCCCAGCCCGTTTTTATATTTTATTGAGAGACAGGTTTTCACTGAGTTGCTGAAGGGCTCCTTAAGTGGTTGAGGCTGGCCTCCAACTTCTGATCCTCCTGCCTCAGCCTCCCAAGCTGCTGGGATGACAGGTGTGCACCACGGTGACCAGCCGTGCCTGTCTTCCCATCTATAAGACAGGAGTAAAAGTCACACCTGCTGTCCTTGGTTGGTAGTGGCATCAGATGGGTTAATATAATGTGGCAGAAGCCATGCCTGGCATCCGGGAAGGGCTAAGTACATATTTGCCTTCGGAATTATTCTGTTTGTGGTTTCTAATTTGGAGACGCAGAGGAATTGGGGGAAAGGAGCCCACAGAGGACTTGGGCTCAACAGGTTTTGCAGAAATGCCTGGGCATGGCTCCTGTCACCTCTGTCTACCTGGGGTCTGTGCCCTTCCTCTAGAAGAACCTTCTTGCAGCTGGGCGCGGGTCACCACAGGTCAGCACACCTGTCATCCCAGCAGCTCAGGAGGCTGAGGCAGGAGGATCGAGAGTTGGAGGCCAGCCTCAGCTACTTAGCAAGGCCCTGAGCAACTCAGCAAGACCCTGTCTCTAAATAAAATAGAAAAAGGGCTGGGGACAGGGCTCAGGGGTTAAGCACCCCTGGGTTTAGTCCCTGGTACCAATCTGCTCCAAAGAAGTCTCCAGAAACGGACAGATGGACAGAGATTACTATGGACCTTTTCCTACCCGGCTTCCCCTGCCCTCTGCTGCCAGTTCTGCAATTTTCTTTTAGGGACCGTCCACCTCCTTCAGTCAACGTGATCTGGTGGCGCACCCAAGAACCCCTTTCCGTGCCATCACGGTGTCTGGCTCAGGGTGCACCATCCAGAGGACATGCCAGGCCTACCTACCCTGGTACCCCTAGAACAGAGGCACCCTCTGATGGAACGACATTAGCCCAAGCTGCTCTTGACCGTCTTTGCCACCACATGGCGGGGGGAACATATCTGAGCTAAGGCCAGCAGAGAGCAGAGTCAAGAAGCCCTGCTGACATCCTTTCACCTCCTGGATCCAGCCTGACCTGAAGCTTGTTTTTATTCCAGAGAGAGTGAATCCCCCCCCCCTACTTTTTTTTTGACTCCAGGCCGTGGGAGTTGGGTTTTCTGTCACCAACAGGAGTGAACTCACCAGGATGTAGAAGGTGATAAAAATGGGGCTGGAGGTGACGCGGATCTTGGCCCGAGCAAATGGAAGTTTCCAGAGCAGGAAGATGAAGAAGAGCACGTTGGGAATGAGCAGCAGGAGGTCCCAGTACCGGACCCTGACAGGGGGGTGCAGAGCAGGTGGCTGACGCGCTGGGGCATCCCTCCTCCCACCCAGACCCCTCCCCACACATCCCCGGGGATGGCGCAGGCGCACTTGGAGGTGCTCATGTCTTCCCACCCCAGCCCCTAACTGCACAGCGCAGGCGCAAATGGAGGTGCCAAGGTCCTCCCACCCCAGCCCCTCCCTGCACGCCCCCTGGACAGCGCAGGCGCAAATGGAGGTGCCGAGGTCCTCTCACCCCAGCCCCTCCCTGCACAACCCCCTGGACAGCGCAGGCGCAAATGGAGGTGCCAAGGGCGCAGGCGCACTTGGAGGTGCCGAGGTCCTCCCACCCCAGCCCCTCCTTGCACGCCCCCCGGACAGCGCAGGCGCACCTGGAGGTGCCGATGTCCTCATAGAGCAGCAGCAGGCAGCGGTGGGGCACGGTGATGTTGGGCGCCAGGGGTGGCGCGGGCTCCGAGCTCCCGTTGGCGCCTCCCGGGGCGGACATCCTGCCGCAGCACCCTGAGGAGCCAAGACCCTAGGCTTAGGGGGGGCCTCTGGGTCTCAGGCCCCCAGGGAAACACAGACCCCAGAGGGGCTCCCAGGGGGAGTCGCGTATGGGGCTCCCACACAGAGAACAGCCTTCAGGGTAGAGGCCCAGCCTCTAGTCTCAGCCTCTACCTTAGGATCCCCCAAGCAATAACAAAGCCACCCCCATTTCTCTTAGAGGCAAATGCCAAAAAGAGAGGAAAACAGCCGAGTGGGGCAGAACCATGGGACGCAGGACCCCACGTCTGTCCTTTCCTTCAGTAGCAGAACCCATGCATTCTAACTCGTCTGTGGTTCCCAGAACAATGACTACTTTTTTCCCAGCTTCCTTTGCAGCTGGGAGTGGCCCCATGGCCGATTTTTCCCCCCCCTCAGGGAGGCATGAATGGAATGAGGTTTGTCCCTTTGCGTTGGCTAGAATATGGGTGTGATGGTGGGAGCAAGAGCAGCCATTTTTAGGCCATGAGAAAGAAACCATGTATTTCGATAACAAGCTAAAAAATCATGTATTGGAGGATAACGAAGCAGTAAGAATGTGTGCCTCTCCATGCATGTCCTGGCCTGTTTACATAGAGTGTCATGCAACAAATAATTATCTTGTTATTTTGACTTTTGTTTCGACAGCTAAGCCCAAATTCCAAAGAATATAAAGCGGTATTGCTTTGGATTGGGTGGCCAGACGAGGTGACATCTGAACAGAGATCTAAATAAGGGAGGAGGCAGCCTTGGGGGGGGGGGATCTGGATAAACAACATTGTAAGGAAAGAAAAGTAGGTGCAAAGGCCCTGAGGTAGATAGAGACACACTTGGCAAAAGTGAGGGGGGGGGGGAAGTAGGCCAGGGTAGTTGGAGAGGTAATCTTAGCAGGGCCAGATCGTATGGGGCAATATGCCCCTATGCAGGGTGATTTCATGCTAACTGCGACAAGAAGGGTATCGGAAAGGGAGGTGACAAGGTCCCAATTTGTGCCTACAGTGGCTGCCAGGGAGAATGGTCTCACATAGAAGAGTGGAGAGAGGGAGACCCTGAGGAGCTACTCTAACCCTCAGGATGAGACACAGGCTCAATTAGAGGTAGCAGTGTAGACGGAGCAGAGGGTCACCCCACAAGGGGTCTCATCATTACCCTGCTTCAAACCCCCCACCACGCGATTTAACATGCCTGACTCCACCCCTTCCCAACTCCAGGGAATGTGCACGTGATCTCAGCCTGGCCAATCAGGAAGCTCCATCTCCCTGACCAATGAGAATCTGCCCTGGTACTTTTGCTGTCAGTACCCGGAAGTGGAGACTCAACAAACCCAAAGGCCTGAAAAACTCCAGCTACCATTGTCTGATTGACAGGGCTTGGGCTTCTGGCTCTGCCACATGCTTGCTGTGTGACCTTAGGTGAGTCACCTCCCCTCTCTGGGTGTCACAGGGATAATAACACCCACCTAGCAAGGGTGTCTTGAGGATCAAACAAAACCAGACCCATAAAATGTCCACAAAAGCCAACACACAAAGAAATGGCTGCTTCTCTTACCAGGGAAGAAACTTGGGGGGGTCAAAGGAGAAAGGAGTCTCTTTGTGGGCCCAGGGGGGTCCCTTCTAAAGCCTCTGTTGCTATGGAGCCTGAAACAGGGCTTATCAGATGCTCTTTCTACATCGAGTCCCCTGGTAACAAGTAGGGACAAGAGTGTGGCCATTGGACCTGTGTCTCTTCTGGTGACCACACTGGAGTTATGGGCTGTGGGCCATACCAGAATCGCCATTATGTCTCAAAGCTGCTAAAATAACTGAAAAAACTGATTTTTATTTTATTTTATTTTATTTTAAATACAGCTGGGCGCAGTGGCCCACGCCTGTCATCCCAGAGGCTTGGGAGGCTGAGGCAGGAGGATCGCAAGGTGGAGGCCAGCCTCAGCCACTTAGCGAGGCCCTGAGCAACTCAGCGAGACCCTGTCTCTAAAACCTCTCCTCCCTGATCTTCTTTCCCCTGACCTTCTCCCTGATCTCCCCGCCCTAGTCTCATTTTCTCTGAGTCCCCCCTCCCTGGAGATGGGCAGAATCATAGCCTCTGGGACAGGAGGCTCTGATTGCTGTGTGACCTTAGGTGAATCACTTCCCCTCTCTGGGTGGGATAATCTCTCCTTAACTAGCAAAGCAAGAAGCCTTCTTTTTTTTCATTTTTCTCAAAACCTCCTTAATGGATTGGCATCTGGAACAAGGACAAAGGAGCGAGCTCCCGGTGACATTCCTACCTAGGGGCCCAGGTGCTGGCTTGTCCTCTAGCCAGCCCACAGGTCCAGGTCTCGTCATCTGAGTCTCAGCCCTGTCATTACCTCCTTTGAGAAAGCCACCTTAACTATGTCTCCCGGGCCAGCTCACCTGGGTTTTGTTTACAGGGCCTGACCTCCTTTCCAAGCCGTCCTAAGTAGGGCAGAGTGCTTGGGGAGGCTGAGGCAGGAGGATCGCCAGTAATTGGAGGCCAGCCTCAGCAACTCAGTGAGACCCTGTCACTAAATAAAAAGTTAAAAAAGGGGGCTGGGGACGAGGCTCAGAGGTCTAGCACCCCTGGGTTCAATCCCCAGGACCAAAATGGAGGTGGGGGGAAACCACATGGCCCAGTCCCCCCGAGCAGAGCTGGTACAAAGTAGGTTCTCAATAAAACGTGAGGACATGCGTGACTGACAGCTGGGGCTGCGGGGAGAGGGGGGTCCCCCCACAGTGCCCAGCTCGCTGAGAGGTCAGGGGACACTCAGTCTGCCATCGCTGGCCACTCGACTGTGACCTCGGTCCCCTGGGGGTAGAGTCCTTGGCCTTCAAGGTGTCCCTTGGCCTTTACCCAGAGTTGACTTACAAACAGTGCAGGCCCCCTCTGGGGGCAGGTGCTGCCACCGTGTTTATGCACAGGGACGCTGTGACCCTTCAGGCCGCAGGGGGCCCAGGTCCCTGCCCGACCCCTCCCCTGTCGCTGTCCCCAAGGGTCCCCAAGTCCCCTCTGCCCTCTTCCTGTAAATCACCCTCCCCCCCCCAGGCCTCTCTCAAACTTCCCCAAAGCTGCCTGGTGAGGCTGAGCCCTGAGTGGGACGGGGACCTTCCTGGGGGACCTTCTTGGGGACAGGTGGGCCACTGTCCCTACAGGAGGAGGGAGGACTTCGTGCCGGGCTGGAGGTGGCAGGAGGTGGGGAGAGGGTCGCCTTCTCACCTGAGAGCCCCGGGGCAGCGCTCAGGCCTGGCCGCCCGGGCCGCCCATCCACTGTCGCCGGGTGCCAGGACCCAGCTCAGGCCCGGGGACTCCGGCCTTCAGCGGCCAGGGTCGGCGGCAGGGGACGGGGAGCGTCGCGCAAGAGTCTCGGAAGCCGGTTCCACGCGAAGGGGGGGTGGGCGAGGTGGGAGGGACGTCACCAGCGCGCAGGGCCCGCCAGCCCCGAGGACACCGGGCAGCCCTTCCCAGCAGCGGCGACCCAGAGCGCTGGAGCGTGTTTTTCGCCCATCCGAAACTGCGAAAACATCCACAGTCCCTACTTGAAACATTCAGGCCCGCCCCCCCGGCCCTCGGTAGCCAATCGGGATAGACCTCTTACCGAAACGAGCGGGGGCGACCAATCAGATCTCTAAGAGGCGGGGCGCCCCGCGAATCTCTTAAAGAGACAGCACCAGGCTGCTGCGGGGAAAGATAGCCCCTGGGCGGCTCACCCGGAAAGCGGTGCGGAACCGCGCTCTGGAGGGCAGAAGGCCACCCGCTTCCCCATCGCGCCGGCAGCTGTCAGCAGCTGTCAACCGACCAGATCGCCGCCAGCCGGCCACTTCCCCCAGCCAGGGTGGCCGCCTTTGGTCGGTCCAGGGCGGAGCCTCCAGGGACCGCCCTCTCGCGTGCCACCGCCCCAGGCGCCCAGCACTGGTGACCTCTGGTCACCTGCCCGAGGAAGGAAGGGCAGGAACGTCCCTCCCTCTGCACGACGCAGTTCCCCCGGCGCGGCCCGCCACCTAAGCGTCCCAGCCACTCCTCCTAACAGCCCCGCGGCGGGAAAACGGAGGCCACTCAACTAGGAAGCCACAAAGCTGGGACGCCAATTTTTTAATATTATTTTACTTGGGGGGGGACACCAGGGATTGAACCCGGGGGCGCTTAACCCCTGAGCCCCGTCCCCAGCCCTGTTTTGCATTTTATTTAGAGACAGGGTCTCCCTGAGTTGCTCAGGGCCTCGCTCAGTGGCTGAGGCTGGCCTCCAACTTGCGATCCTCCTGCCTCAGCCTCCCAAGCTGCTGGGACTGCACCACACCTGGCTTCTTTTCTGTTTGTCTTAAGACTACAGGCTTCGTCTGGAGCACAGGGGGGGGTTCTATAACTACCAAAATGCACAATTCTGCATTTTTATGCTCTTGAATTTTGGACCCCACATGTAGGTTTCTGTGGATTCTATTGTATTTGTGGAATAATTGAGGGCATCCACGTCACCTCCTTCCCTATGAGAGCTGAGGCAGGGCTCATTCCCTGTCGTTATCTCCTACACACAGGGCAGAGCGTGACCTCCACAAAGTTCAATAAATAGCAGTTTAGCTGGTCGCAGGGGGCGCACGCCTGTCATCCCAGAGACTCAGGAGGCTGAGGCAGGAGGATTGCAAATTGGAGTCCAGCCTCAGCCTCTGAGTGAGGCTCTGAGCCACTCCGTGAGACCCTGGTCTCTAAATAAAAAAATAAAATGGACTGGGGATGGGCTCAGGGGTGAAGCACCCCTGGGTTCAATCTGGATTGAATCCCTGCTAAATAAAGCCAAAAAAAGCCATTGGTCGTGCATAGCCATCAGAGACCAAGGGGGTGCACTTGACCCTCAAGGTTGAAGACGTCACTAAAAAACAGATGCGCTCAGTAGTTGGCAGCAGGCCCACCAGGGTTCCTTGGTCTAAATGATAAAAATCAAGAGAAAGTCCTCAAACACCAACCTCACCCACGACCCACCAAGACAACCCACACCAGAGAAAAAATGGCAGAGATCCACGCCACCATTTTTTTTTTTTAATTTTGGGTACCCAGGATGGAACCCAGGGGTGCTTAACCCCTAAGCCACGTCCCCAGCCCCCTTTTCTATTTTATTTAGAGACAGAGTCTCCCTGAGTGGCTCAGGGCCTCACTAAATGGCTGAGGCTGGCCTCCAACTTGCAATCCTCCTGCCTCAGCCTCCCGAGCCGCTGGGATGACAGGCATGGGCCCGCCTAGCACCCCTCTTGACCGCCTCCATCATGTTGGGGGATTGGCCCCCACCACAAGAAGATGAATAATCCCTCTCCTCACATACTCGGAGTCACTTTTCTTACCCTGTCTACTTTTCTGTGCCTCATGGGTGAGCAGGCCTGGCTGAATTCATCTTCCTAGTGTAGACTGATCCTCTGGGAGGCCACAGATACTTGGGGTGTGGCCTTCCATCTGGCCACACCCCTCTTCTATCCCTATCAGGAATCCTTTGCATTTACAGGACCGGATCAAGGTGGCAAAGGCGGTCTTGCCCCAGGCCCTGGGGGGACTGGACCACCCTTTGCTAGTCTGAAAGGGGCTAAGCCACCGTGTGACATTCTTCTGAGCCTTGTTCTGGTTGACCCTGTGGATGTCACTGAGCTCATCAGGCTGGATGACCAAGTGACTAGTGAATGGGGGACTTTGAGAGAGGTGCTCCAGAAGGTAGAAGATCAACCTTAGGAAGAATGAGGGACTTGTCCCAGCGGCTCAGGAGGCCTGAGGCAGGAGGATCGCAAGTGGGAGGCCAGCCTCAGCCATTTAGCAAGGCCCTGAGCCACTCAGCGAGACCCTGTCTCTAAATAAAATAGAAAAAGGGGCTGGGGACGGGGCTCAGGGGTGAAGCACCCCTGGGTTCAATCCCTGGTACCCTCAGCTCAGACTCCCTAGGAGGACCTCCAGATCTTTTGTGATGCGATCTTTGGGGATGTCCCTCCCTGGGGTTAACAACCTGTTAACCGGATCCAAGGAATGGCTTCCACGCCCACTCCGCGAGCAGACGGACAGCTTCGCACATGCCATTCCTTCTAGCTGGACACCCTCTTTTGCCTCTTGGCTCCTCTGGATGAGGATGACTCGGATTAGACTATCAGATGAACTTCCCACCCAACCAGAGTGCGGAGCCTTAGAGCTTTTGCAGAAGTGCGCCGGTCTGCTCCTCAGACAGGAAGCCGTGCTCCTCCACCAAGGCTCTGGGACTCCGTGGCCTCGTCTATAAAATGGCCCTACCTTGATAAAGGTCACGCCGCTCCGTCGGCGGGGCCGGTCCCCCAAGTCCCCCGCGGCGGCAGGCAGCTCCCGCTCGGCTGCGGGTCTGTGAAGCGCAGCGAGCGCCGAGCTCCAGGAGGCGGCGTGGGCGTGGCCTCAGCCCGCCTGGGCGTGGCCTCAAGCGGTACGGCCCACTGGCCCGCCCCCTGACGCAAACGGACGCTGCGTCATGACGTAATGTTATTCCGGGCGATTTCCCGGGCTCGGGCGGGTCACGTGGGCTGCTTTTGGCGCGAAACCTGGTGGCGGCCGGAGCTGCGGAGCGGAGCGCGGCGCAGCGATGGCGGTGAGCGCGCGGTGGCGGGGCTCGCGGGGACACCGGCCGGGCCGCGGGGGTGGCGTGCGAGCGCCGAGACGGCGGGTGGAGGCCGCGTGTCGCCCCTGTGCGGCCGGCCCGGGGTGGGGACACCGGGGGAGGTCGGTCCCCTCTGTCCCCATCTGACTTGCAAGACCCGCGTGGTGATGGGGACCCGCGCTGCTCGATTCCGCCTGGGGACACCCGCGTCCCCGTGGTCCTCCCTAAGCCCGACCTTCCCGGCGCCTTTCATTTTCCCCTCCGCGCACGTTTTGGGCGCCATCTGTATACCTGGCGGGGCGTGCACAAGTTAGGCGCCGGGCCGTCACCTCTTCCTGCACTTTTTTTTTTTTTCTGGTTCGGGGGACCGAGCCCAGGGGGCACGTAACCACCAAGCCCTGTCCCCAGTCCTTTTTGAAAAAAAAAAAAAAATTGAGACAGGATCTCCCTAAGTCACCTAGTGCCTTACCCGATGGCTGAGGCTGGCCTCCAGTTTGCAATCCTTCTGTCTCAGCCTCCCTCCCGAGCCGCTGGGATGATTGGCGCTGCACTTCTTCACGGGAATGTTTTTCATGAAGAAAATGGAGGGTAACGGGAGTGATCCGCAGCGTTGGGGGTTGTGACAAGTTGTTTCCCAACTGTCGCTTGAGATATTTGCTCAGTTGAGAGCATGCCGGCAGCGTGGCACCGCAAGTGCAAAGGTCCTGAGGTTGCAACTCGTCCTCAGACGTCAGCTGGGTGTTGGATGGTGGCATCTTCTTTTGCAGGAATCATCCGAGTCTCTTTCCCTGGCGTCCAGTCCTGCCCGGCGACGGAGAGCCAATGACCCCCTGACCTCCAGCCCTGGGCGGAGCTCCCGGAGGACCGATGCCCTGACCTCTAGCCCTGGCCGTGACCTTCCTCCCTTTGAGGATGAGTCTGAGGGGCTGCTGGGCACCGAGGGGCCCATGGAGGAAGAGGAGGATGGGGAGGAGCTTATTGGAGACGGCATGGAGAGGTACCTTCATTGTGGGCTCTGGGCTCTGGGCTTGGTGGCAGGGAGCCCGTTTGTCCTGGTGACCTCGCTGAGGGTGCTGGAAAGTTCTGGGTCAGGTGCCTTGTCGCCTTTCAGAACAGCTGGGGCCAGGGTCTGGGGGTGGGGGACAAGTTCATGAGTCACAGTGCCCCTCTGAGACAGGGTCTGTCTGAGTTTGCTCAGGGCCTTGCTAAATGGCTGAGGCTGGCCTCCAACTTGCGATCCTCCTACCTCAGCCTCCCGAGCCGCCTGGAGGACAGGCGTGCGGTTTTCCGACCTGGAGGTGGCGGGCTGGGATTTCTGAGCCTCAAGGGGCAGCTCCACGCCTTGGGTGCGTTTGGGGGGCCAGGGTGGTCACTGACTGGTTCTGTTTGGGGACTCTCTCAGGGACTACCGGGCCATCCCAGAGCTGGACGCCTACGAGACCGAGGGACTGGCCCTGGATGACGAGGACGTGGAGGAGCTGACCGCCAGCCAGAGGGAGGCCGCTGAGCGGGTCATGCGGCAACGAGACCGGGAGGCTGGCCGGGGCCTGGGGCGCATGCGCAGGGGGCTGCTGTACGGTAGGTCAGGTTGTGCACTGTGGGAGGGGAGGGACAGGGCCACGCAAGGGACCGGCCTCATACGCAGTTGTCCCTGGCCTCCGCAGATAGCGACGAGGAGGACGATGAGCGCCCTGCACGCAAGAGGCGCCAGGTGGAGCGCGCCACGGAGGAGGGCGAGGAGGACGAGGAGATGATCGAGAGCATCGAGAACCTGGAGGACCTCAAGGGCCACTCGGTGCGCGAGTGGGTGAGCATGGCCGGCCCGCGCCTGGAGATCCACCACCGCTTCAAGAACTTCCTGCGCACGCACGTGGACGGCCACGGGCACAACGTGTTCAAGGAGCGCATCAGCGACATGTGCAAAGGTACTGGGGCAGATTGGCTACAGATCTGGGGTTTTCTTTTGGGTGCCAGGGATTGAACCCAGAGTCCCTGAGCCCCCATCCCCAGCCTTTTTTTATATTTTATCGAGAGACAGGGTCTCACTGAGCTGCTTAGGGTCTTAAGTGGCTGAGGCTGGCCTCCACTTTGTGATCCTCCTGTCTCAGCCTCCCGAGCTACTAGTTTCCTTTCCAGCCTTGGTCTCTGTGGGTCTCGCCCCTCTGGGGAGCTGGGAATGGGGGACGTGTCACTTATCCGGGTCCCACAGCCACCTCCAGGGGGGCTTTCTGGCTGGATGTCAACACGGGGGGCGGGTGAGCGTCCTGGGCCGTGAGCCGAGCGTCCCCCTTGTCACCTGCAGAGAACAAGGAGAGCCTGGTGGTCAACTACGAGGACCTGGCGGCCCGCGAGCACGTCCTGGCCTACTTCCTGCCCGAGGCGCCCGCCGAGTTGCTGCAGATCTTCGACGAGGCGGCTCTGGAGGTGGTGCTGGCCATGTACCCCAAGTACGACCGCATCGCCAGCCACATCCACGTCCGCATTTCCCACCTGCCCCTGGTGGAGGAGCTGCGCTCCCTGAGGTGACTTGAGGAGGGGACCCTGGGGTCCAGGGCGGTCATGACCACAGGGCGCTCAGGTGGGGTGGCTGTGGTCAGGGGAGGTGGCGCGCCAGGTGCCCCGCAACTCTGGCCTCCGACGCGCCTCGGCCTCCCCTCCCGGCCTCTGATGCGCCTTGGCCTCCCCTCCCGGCCTCCCCAGGCAGCTGCACCTAAACCAGCTCATCCGCACCAGCGGCGTGGTGACCAGCTGCACGGGCGTCCTGCCGCAGCTCAGCATGGTCAAGTACAATTGCAACAAGTGCAGCTTCGTCCTCGGTCCCTTCTGCCAGTCCCAGAACCAGGAGGTGAAGCCGGGCTCCTGTCCTGAGTGCCAGTCCGCCGGGCCCTTCGAGGTCAACATGGAACAGGTGAGAGGCCCCGGGCCTGCCATGGGCTGTGGGCAGGGTGCAGCCTCAGGGTGACCACACCGTGTTTATTTTATTTAGAGACAGGGTCTCGCTAAGTTGCTCAGGGCCTTGCTAAGTGGCTGAGGCTGGCCTCCACCTTGCGATCCTCCTGCCTCAGCCTCCCGAGCCTCTAGGATTTCTGTTTCCTCTGGAGGGTGCCCAGCTCCCCTTCCCTGCCTGTCCACTGTCGGGCTTGGCTACTCCTTTCTCGCGGTTCTGCAGTTCCTACAAGTTGTCCAAGCTGGACTCACCTGGCCAGGAAGTGCCCGGAAGGTTCTAGAACTTCTGCCTGTGACCGCCCACAGCCAAAGACCCGCTGTGGGAAGGCCCAAGCCGGTCTTGCCCAGGGACCTCCCCAGGTCCGCCGGCCTTCCCTGGGGTCCTCACGGGTCCCACCCTTCCCCTGAGTCTCTTGCCCATGGGTAGGTTCAGACCCCACTTCCTGGGAACCCAGGATGTACGTCTTCTGAAGCCCCGTGAAGCAGGTGGCTCCACTTTCCTGAGGGAGAAATGGGTGTTCAGAGAAGTGACCGGCTGAGGGGACCACCCAGCCAAGTGGCCTGGAGGATCCGAGCCCAAGCAAAAATGCTGATCCGAGTTTTATGCTTTCAACTACCCTTAATTTGTTGCGTGCTGTTACTGTAACAAAATACCAGAGATAAGGCGAGTTATAATGCGGAAAGGTTTATTTTGGCTGAAAGTCGAGAACTTTCTGTGCACGGCTGGCTGGTCCTGTCACTTTGGGGCTTTATTGACACTTGCTGACCTTGGCATGGCTCCAGGGGCTCCGTATCCGTGCCTTGATTTAATCCCTGTTTTTTGAGTTTTTGGTTTCAATATGATCATCCCTGTTCTGTGAAGGCACAGAGAGAGGGATTCACTTGCCCAAGATCACACAGCTTAGGTCTCAGCACCAGAACGTGAACCCAAGTAGCCAATAGAGGGCGTTCTCGGGGGACGGTGGCCCTGCAGGTCCGTGCTGCAGCCTACTGGGCCCCAGTGGGCTCATTCCCTGCTGAATTTGGTGTTGTTTCATCCTCTGGAGGTACAAACAGTCAGGCTGCCTGTTCTCAGTCCTGTGGATTCAGTCAGGTTTAGGCGACAGGAAAAGGGACGCTTTAGGGACAGGAAAGTCTTGTCCGTGGGGAGGACAAGCCCCAGGACTTCCTCTGTGTCCCTTGCAGACCATCTATCAGAACTACCAGCGCATCCGCATCCAGGAGAGTCCGGGCAAAGTGGCCGCGGGCCGGCTGCCCCGCTCCAAGGATGCCATTCTCCTCGCCGATCTGGTGGACAGCTGCAAGCCGGGGGACGAGATCGTAAGTGGCCAGGCGTGCGCTGGGGAAGGGGCCGAGGTCCAGAGGGAACTGGTGTGAGCCACCACGCCTGTTGGGGGGCGGTCAGCGGTCATTGGTAGCAGGGACGCTTGGCCTGAGATGAGGTCCTGAGTCCTTGGGGCAAAGAGCTTTTCCTGCTCGCGACGGATTGTGTATCTGTCAGCTTTCGTTGCTGTGACAAAACAACCGAGATAATCGTCGTATAAGGAAAAAAAGGTTCATGGTGGTTTCTGAGGCCTCAGCCTCAGGGTTGCTTGGCCCTGTCCCCTTTGGGGCCTGGTGTTGAAGCAGAACACAGGAGGCCCCCCAGGAAAGCAGAGAGGGGAGGAATTTGGGTCAAGGTTCCTGGGGGTCAGAGGTCAAGGTCATGCCCCTGGGGGTCAGAGGTCAAGGTCACGCCCCGTGTGACTGAACTTCACCAGCCAGGCCTCTCCTCCCGGGCATCCCATCACCTCTAGCAGGCCAAGCTCAGGGAGTGGAGGCAGGGAGACCAGAGGGAGGTCACAGCTCCATCCTGTGACCCTCTCTGGGGCCCCCGACCACTTGGCCTCTCGCCGTCCCCAGGAGCTGACCGGCATCTACCACAACAACTACGACGGGTCCCTCAACACCGCCCACGGCTTCCCCGTCTTTGCCACCGTCATCCTGGCCAACCACGTGGCCAAGAAGGACAACAAGGTGGCCGTCGGGGAGCTGACGGACGAGGACGTGAAGATGATCACCAGCCTCTCCAAGGACCAGCAGATTGGGGAGAAGGCAGGTGGCGGCGGGGACACCGGGCTTCGTGGGCACCCCCCGGGCTTGGTGGCCAAACTGGAGCAGCTTTGATATCGAGCACTGGCAGTGGGATCAGCAGTAGAACTTCCCTATGCCCTGGGTCAGGGGTCCTGGGGTCAGAGGTCAAGGTCACCTTCTGTGACACCCGGGTCAGCAGGCATCTCTGCAGAAATGGAGACGCTTGCCTTTCACTCAGGAAATCTGTGTCATTTTCGTGGTCCCACTCCTTCCTGTCCCCCTGTGGCTCCGGGTTCTCAGCCTCGCTTCTCGTTCGGCCTCTTGAATTGTGTGTGTGTGTGTGTGGCAGGTTGCGGGGCTTGGGGTCCCAGAGGTGGACCCCAGAGGCCCTCAACCCCTGAGCCCCGTCCACAGCCCTTTTTATATCTTACTTAGAGACAGGGTCTCGCTGAGTTGCTCAGCGCTCTGTTGAGGCTGGCCTCCCAACTTGTGGTCCTCCTGCTTCGGCCTCCCGAGTCACTGGGGTCTCAGGGACGCCTGGCAGTGTCCCTCCTTTGTAGACCAGAAGGAAACCAGGGACTTGTTAGGATTAAATGATCCTCGGGAAGTGCAGGCCCAAGACGGGACTGGGCCCCAGGACCTGTTACCTCTTGGAGGACCTTGGTCAGGGCGTAGGGCAGACGTCCGGCTGCACTGGTCGCTTGGTTGAAGAGAAGCTGAACCTGGCGCGTCCGTCCCACGTGACAAGCCGAGAGCTGGCCGGTGGCTCTGTCCTGCAGAGACATCACCTCATCCCGGGAGGCGACAGGGGCTGGGCGGGACGGTGTCGGGGACCGGCCACCTCTGCAGCCCAGTGACACCCGGGCAGTCCCCAGGCAGAGGAAGGGTCGAAGGAGAATCACCGCCTGCCCACGGGCCTCATTTCCCCAAAAAACAGCCCCCAAACTCCTGGGCTGCGGCTCTCCTCTGTGCCCATGTCCTTCATGAACAAACTGAGACACAGGAGTGGAATATGATGTCACCCTTGGTGACAGTGTGAGGGACACAGTGGTGTCTCCAGGTGCTGCTAAGCAGAGCCTGGCAGGGCAGGGGGCTGTGGAGGTTGAGAACAAATCCATGTACATATAGCTGGGCACGGTGGCCCACGCCTGTCACCCCAGTGGCTCGGGAGGCCGAGGCAGGAGGATCGCAAGTTGGAGGCCAGCCTCAGCCACTTAGCAAGGCCCTGAGCCACTCAGCGAGACCCTGTCTCTCAATAAAATATAAAAAGGGCTGGGGATGGGGGGCTCAGGGGTTAAGCACCCCTGGCTTCAACCTCTGGTTACCCCCCGCCCCCCAAAAAGGGTAGTGACTCTTTTCCTTCTGAGGGGTCAGTGCTCGGCTCCTGTTCACCTGCGTGTCCCCTGCTCTCCTCAGGTCTTTGCCAGTATCGCCCCCTCCATCTACGGGCACGAGGACATCAAGAGAGGCCTGGCCCTGGCGCTGTTTGGCGGGGAGCCCAAGAACCCAGGTGAGCACCCGGGGGTCCCACGTGCCTCTCCTGGTTTTAATTCTTTTTTTTTTTCCATAAAAGAACGAAAATCAGCCAGGTGCAGTGTGATCCCAGGGGCTCGGGAGGCTGAGGCAGGAGGATCGCAAGGTGGAGGCCAGCCTCAGCCACTTAGCCAGGCCCTGAGCAACTCAGAGAGACCCTGTCTCTAAATAAAATACAAAACGGCTGGGGACGGGGCTCAGGGGTGGAGCACTTGCCTGGCTCAGGGTTCAGTCCCCAGGCCACCCAAAGAATGTATCTGGAAAGATCTAATGTGTAGGTTTGGGGAGGGTTGGGGACCATCCAGCCCTGTCCTGAGGTCCTCACCCACCTGTCCACCCCTGTCTCTTTCTCTAGGCGGGAAACACAAAGTGCGCGGTGACATCAACGTGCTCCTGTGTGGGGACCCCGGGACGGCAAAGTCTCAGTTCCTCAAATACATCGAGAAGGTGTCCAGCCGCGCCATCTTCACCACGGGCCAGGGGGCCTCGGCTGTGGGCCTGACGGCCTACGTCCAGCGGCATCCGGTCAGCAGAGAGTGGACCCTGGAAGCTGGGGCCCTGGTTCTGGCGGACCGAGGAGTGTGTCTCATCGATGAGTTTGACAAGGTGGGTCCCAGGACACGGGGACGGCGGGATCCAGGAATTAGAGTTTTTTATTTTATTTTATTTTTTCCTGGTCCCAGGGATGGAACCCAGGGTCCCTTGAGCCCTGAGCCCCGTCCCCAGCCCTATTGGGTATTTTATTGAGAGACAGGGTCTTGCTGAGTCGCTTAGGGCCTCCGTCAGTTGCTGAGGCTGGCCTCCAACTCGCGATCCTCCTGCCTCAGCCTCCCGGGCCTCTGTGTCTCCCACAGATGAATGACCAGGACAGGACCAGCATCCACGAGGCTATGGAGCAGCAGAGTATCTCCATCTCCAAGGCCGGGATTGTCACCTCCCTGCAGGCTCGCTGTACCGTCATCGCCGCCGCCAACCCCATTGGTAGGCTGAGAGACGCGGTCCCGCTGAGTGGCCGAGGCTGGCCTCCAACTCGCGATCCTCCTGCCTCAGCCTCTGAGCCTCTTTGGTGATGACGGGCGTGTGCCACCGCGCCCGGTCCTTCCCTCGCGTCTTGCTCTGACATGTCCTTCCTGGGGAACGGCTTTCTGCCACACCGTGGGCTCTTTGGGGCTCTGCTATAGGAATCCCTTTACTGTCTCCTGGTCCAGAGCAGATGGCAGGCATCAGGCAGCCATTTTGGGGCTGGGAGCAGCTTTCCCAGGTGGGGAGCGGGGTGGGGTCCTGCACGCTGACCGGGGCTCCTCGGGGTTTCAGGTGGCCGCTACGACCCCTCGCTGACCTTCTCGGAGAACGTGGACCTCACGGAGCCCATCATTTCCCGCTTCGATGTCCTGTGTGTGGTGAGGGACACCGTGGACCCTGTCCAGGTACAGCCTCGCCTGCCCAGGGACAGGGCCACCGCCTGAGGCCCAGTCTCATCCCTTAGCCCCAAGTTGTCCTGATGTCTCCTTCCTTCGCATCTGCTCCCCCCTCCCCAGTGCCCTTCACGGTCCTCTGCCTGTTCCTGTGTCCCCTGCTCCCTCTCTGCTCCTGTCCCTCGCGTCCAGGGGCTGATGTCCCTGGGGTTGGTCATCTGGCTTTCCATCTTTTGCCCACCGAGAGAAGCAGGGGTCCGATCACACCTGTCCCCAGCCCACGGCAGCCCCTGCACTGGCCTCATGAGGACTTCACGGTCCTCCCAGCCCCTGCCAGGCCCTGAGAGCCGTCCTGGTCCCTCCCTGACCATCTGCCTCCCCAGCCACCTCAATACCAGGGGCCCTCAACCCCTGAGGCTGGTCCCCAGCCCTTTTTCTATTTTATTTAGAGACAGGGTCTCGCTGAGCTGCTCAGGGCCTCGCTAAATGGCTGAGGCTGGCCTCCAACTTGCGATCCTCCTGCCTCAGCCTCCCAAATTGCTAGATTACAGGCTGGTGCCGTGTAGTCTTCTGTTCTGAAACGGGGACTTGCTGTGCTGGCTGGGCTGGCCCCACACTCCTGGGCCAGAGCACTTCTGTGAACCTGGCCCTATAGGGGGGCGGCATTGTGTCCCACCTAGAGTGTGTTGATAGCTTCTCTCTCACCAGGCAGTGAGTTCTGGGAGGACTTTGTCAGGTTTAGCATCGTGTTCTGGGCTCTGAAAACGGCCTGGAGACGATCTAAGAGCATATGGCCCACGCCTGACATCCCAGTGGCTCAGGAGGCTGGGGCAGGAGGATCGCAAAGTGGAGGCCAGCCTCAGCCACTGAGCCAGGCCCTGAGCCACTCAGCGAGAGCCTGTCTCTCAATAAAATAGAAAAAGGGCTGGGGACGGGGCTCAGGGGTGAAGCGCCCCTGGGTTCCATCCCTGGTACCAAAAAATTAAACATGGTGGGCAGGACGTGTGTGACCCACCGTGCTCAGGGCCTGTCCCCGCTACCGTAGGACGAGATGCTGGCCCGCTTCGTGGTGGGCAGCCACGTGCGTCACCACCCCAGCAACAAGGAGGACGGGGGGCTGGTCAACGGCAGCACCCTGGAGCCCGCCATGCCCAACACGTACGGCGTGGAGCCGCTGCCCCAGGAGGTACTCAAGAAGTACATCATCTACGCCAAGGAGAAGGTGCACCCCAAGCTCAACCAGATGGACCAGGACAAGGTGGCCAAGATGTACAGCGACCTGAGGAAGGAGTCCATGGTGAGCGCTTGGGCCGCCGCTGTGTGCACACTCGGGAGGCTGAGGCAGGAGGATCGCAAGTTGGAGGCCGGCCTCAGCCACTCAGCAAGACCCCGTCTCTAAATAAAAAATAAAAGGGCTGGGGATGGGGCTCAGGGGTGGCAGCACCCTGGGGTCCGTCCCCCCGGGTGCCCAACGTTAGCACCAAGCGGGAGGCACAGCAGCCCCTAGAGTGGACCGGTTTTTCGGTTGGAAGAGGCCCTGAGCTCACTCGTCAGCCCCTTCCGCCCTCGCTGAGCCTGCCCTGTCCCCCCCGCAGGCCACGGGCAGCATCCCCATCACCGTGCGGCACATCGAGTCCATGATCCGCATGGCCGAGGCCCACGCGCGCATCCACCTGCGGAACTACGTGATCGAGGATGACGTCAATATGGCCATCCGCGTGATGCTGGAGAGCTTCATCGACACGCAGAAGTTCAGCGTCATGCGCAGCATGAGGAAGGTGGGCACCGTCCCAGCCGGGGGACCCCCTGTGCAGCATGGCCGGGAGGGCCAGCTCTGGGAAGCAGGCCTAGGGGGCTCTGGTCTGCCTCCCACATGCTTAGGAGGCTGAGGCAGGAGGATCCCAAGGTGGAGGCCGGCCTCTACAATTTAGTGAGACCCTAAGAAACTGTCTCCGTAATTTAGCGAGACCCTAAGAAACTGAGCAAGACTGGTGGGGTGGGTGTCCCACCTGGGTGTGGCCCTGCCCCT
This sequence comes from Marmota monax, assembly GCF_021218885.2. Taxonomy (NCBI): domain Eukaryota; kingdom Metazoa; phylum Chordata; class Mammalia; order Rodentia; family Sciuridae; genus Marmota; species Marmota monax. Next base: position 1,260,118 of record NW_026694242.1, on the reverse strand, counting down.
CACCTGGCTGTTGGGAGCCTGGGGGGGGGGGGACGGAGCCACCAGAAATGGTCCCCCTGGGTGGTGTCTGACCTGTCCTTCCTCCTGCAGACCTTTGCCCGCTATCTTTCCTTCCGGCGCGACAACAACGAGCTGCTGCTCTTCATATTGAAGCAGTTGGTGGCAGAGCAGGTGACGTATCAGCGTAACCGCTTTGGAGCCCAGCAGGACACGATCGAAGTGCCCGAGAAGGACTTGGTGGACAAGGTACGGGCTCCCATGGGAGGTTGGGGCCGGGGCTTGGCTCCCTGGGGAGCCTGTCCGTCATCCTCGGGGGCTTGGCGGAGGGGCCTCGAGTGCCAGCCAGAAGTTGGCGGAGGCTGGCCTCCAACTCACGATCCTCCTGCCTCGGCCTCCCGAGCTGCGAGGATTCTAGACATCGCCTCCTCCGGGGTCCCCTAAGTCCACTGACTCGCACACTTGGCCTTTGTCCCCCCGTTAGGCTCGGCAGATCAACATCCACAACCTCTCTGCCTTCTACGACAGTGAGCTTTTCAGGATGAACAAGTTCAGCCTCGACGTGAAGCGGAAATTGATCTTGCAGCAATTCTGAGGTCACCCGGGGGCCACCCGGAGGGGACTCCCCGATGACACCGTATTCGGGGGAAATCAGACCCAGCGTTCAGTCACTTTGTGCTTTGTGGACGTGAAACCCAAACTCCTGGGAGACTCAGGGGGTTAGGGTTACGGTTGGCAGAGGGATGTCTAGTGTCACCGGTAGTATTTATTTTTCTGGCCTCACTTTTTTGCTTCAGGAACACTTTTCGGGGGGTGGGGGGTACCAGGGATTGAAGTCGGGGAGCCCTCGACCACTCAGTGACATCCCCAACCCTGTTTGGTACTTTATTTAGAGGTGGTCACAGTTGCTTGGTGTCTTGCTGAGGCTGGCCTCCACCTTGAGATCCTCCTGTGTCAGCCTCCCAAGTCGCTGAGATACTGGGCATGCGCCACGGCACCTGTCAGACCTTTCAAGTGGACGCTTTTGACTGCTTAGGTTCCTACCCGTGGTACCTCCTGTCTGCAGATGTTGTTCTGGATTTCTGTCCTGTTGTAGAAGGACTCACAGCTCCTACTTGAGTGCTTGTGATTCCTGTGATAGTGTGGCTTCGGTCCCCCGACTGGGGGACGTAAGGAATCTACCACGGGGCACGTGGATTATTCACCACTTTTACTCCTATATTAATTAATAGGATTCTCGTCCCGGGTTATTTCTTGCTTTGTACATAGTTTTTTCTTTCTGTAGTTCAGATTTTTAATAAAGTTGAATAAAATCAAAACCTTGGTATCTATTGGCCTCAATTCTTTTATTTGTTTCTTCTTTTTTTGGTCCCAGGGATAGAACCCAGAGGAGCTCAACCCTGGAGCCCTGTCCCCAGCCCTTTTTATATTTTATTTAGAGACAGGGTCTCGCTGAGTTGCTGAGGCTGGCCTCCACCTTGTGATCCTCCTGCCTCAGCCTCCCAAGCCACTGGGATGACAGGCGTGCGCCTGGCCGTATTTCACGGTTCCTTATGAGCAGTGTTCTCCTTTATGAATTTCTCAATACACTTAAATTTAAATTGTGATATGCTCTTTAACCCTAGGGTTATTTAGAAACATGCATTTCGGATCATGATTTCCTCTATCAATTCAATCTCTTTTGCTTTTTATTTTTCAAGCAATTACCATTTCAGATCCACAGGCTAATCTGGCTGTACTGTTTTGGGGGTGTGTGTTTTCCTGTCATTCCCAGGAACTGGAGAGGAGGGTGGAGATTCCTCAGAAAACTGGGAATGGAACCACCATGGGACCCAGCCATCCCACTCCTCAGTTTATACCCAAAGGACTTAAAATCAGCACAGGACAGGGACACAGCCACATTAATGTTTATAGCAGCTCAGTTCACAATAGCTATAAACTGTGGAGCCAACCTAGGTGCCCTTCAACAGGTGGATGGATAAAGAAACTGTGGTCCATATACACAGTGGAATATTACTCAGCCTTAAAAAAGAATGAAATAGTGGCATTTGCTGGTGAATGGATGGAGCTGGAGACAATCATGCTGAGTGGAATAAGCCAGTCCCCCAAAAACAGGCTGAGTGTCCTCTCTGATAAGGGGACCCTGACTCACAACAAGGGGGGGAATAGCAGTTCACTGGATGAGACGCAGGGGAGGGAAGGGAAGGGAGGGGAGGGGACCGGGAGAGACAGGGGAATGAATGGACGTCACTTTCCCATGTTCACAGAGGAACCCACGACCAGGGACACCCCACAGCAGGTCCAGCCACAGGAATGGAAGATCACCCCCTTTTTTTTTTGTACCAGGGATTGAACCCAGGGGTGCTTAACCACCGAGCCCCATCCCCAGCCCTTCTCCTTTTGTATTTTGAGACAGGGTCTCGCTGAGTTACTTAGGGCTCTGCTAAGTTGCTGAGGCTGGCCTCCACCTTGTGATCCTCCCGCCTCAGCCTCCTGAGCCACTGGGACGACGCAGCATCACGCCCGGCTGAAAACATGAATTGCTTCTGGGTCACGTCCAAACTTGTCATGCTGACATTGGAGATCCTGTACCATCTGATCTTCGCCTACCTGCCTAGTCTCCACCAAATCATCTGGGCCACGGAGTTTGAAGTCGACCCCAGGGTAAATGAAGCCACAGAGTTCTATGAATTAAATCAAAGAATGTCTTCTTTACTGTGTGAATTCTCATTTTACGGTCTCTGTTTTCATCTTGCCATCCATAGCCACTTTTTCCTAGCTCAATTGTGGAACCAACCTAGATGCCCTTCAACAGGTGGATGGATAAAGAAAATGTAGTCCATATACACAGTGGAATATCACTCAGCCATCAAGAAGAATGAAATGATGGCATTTGCTGATAAATGGATGGAGCTGGAGAAGGGTCTACTTACTCGGTCCAGAATAACCAAGAATGTCGCTTCTCTTTCCCTTCTGTCCCTTCCGCCTCCTGATACTCACAACACAGGTGTCCTCCACTGTCATGTGAAGCCACTTTATGCTCACGTCCCTTCCTTTGAGTGAAACCCACTCTCCTCTATACCTCTGCTCCTGAAAATCCTATTTCTCCTAAGGATTTATCCTGCAAGACTCGTGTGAGATCATCTCCCATGACACACACCGTGGGGAGGGCTGAGGACACATTTCACAAGCCCATTTGACACAAGATGGCGCACGCCTGTCATCCCAGCGACTCAGGAGGCCGAGACAGGAGGATTGCAAGTTGGAGGCCAGCCTCAGCCACTCAGCAAGGCCCTGAGCAACTCAGGGAGACCCTGTCTCTCAATAAAATCTAAAAAGGGGCTGGGGACGGGGCTCAGAGGGGGAGCACCCCTGGGTTCCATTCCTGGTACCCCCCACCCCCCCAAAAAAAAAGAAGCAAACTGGACCTCTGGGCTCCAAGTCTGGTCCTTGGCTGTGGCCTTGGCCCAGAGTCCTCCCAATCCAAGAGCCCGGGATGGGTGGTCACCTGCACATTGTCATCAGTGCCAGCTTCTCTTTAGTGCTGATCGGACCCCCCGAGGTCCCCCTGCGCAGAGCAGCCAGCGCAGCTGCCAGGCGAGGTGCGAGGCCCGGGGTCCAGGCGGCTCGGCCCCGCCCCCCGAAGCCTCCTCGGGCGCTGATTGGCCGCTCCGACGCGGGGGCGCTGCGGAGGGGGGGGGCGGCCGCCCGCGCGCCCACCTCGTCTCGGCGGGGGCGCGCCCGCGGCACGCGGCTGGGCGGGGCCAGGCGTGAGTGACAGCCGCGCGGGCCAATGAGGAGAGCGCGCGCCGCCGCCGCCGCCAGCGCGGTTCCCTGACGCGGGCCCGGGCGCCGCGCCGCTGCGGCTGCGGGCGGCGACGGCTGCACCATGGGCCGGCTGCTGCGGGCCGCCCGGCTGCCGCCGCTGCTGCTGCCGCCGCTGCTGCTGCTGCTCCTGGCCGCGGGTGAGCGCGGGCGCCGGCGGGCGGGCGGGCGGGCGGCGGGGCGGGACGGCGACGCGGGCCGCCAACAAAGGCGCCGCGCGGGCGGCGGGGCCGAGGCCGCGCGTGTCCCCCCGGGCCGCCCGCCCGGCGCCGGGGACAGGGCGTGGGCGGCCACGGCGACACCCCTCCCCCCGGAGCGCGGCGGCTGCGGTGGCCGGCGCGGGGTGGGCGTGCGGTGACACGCGCCGGTGTCCCCGGGTCCCCGCCCCTCCGGCGACAGTGGCGCGGGCCGGGCGGGCGGTGGCCGGGCCGCGGGAACCTGGGCCACCCCCCCTCCCCGCGGCGCTCCGAGCGCCGCCCGCCCGGCAGGTGACAGGTGCGCGTGTCGCGGCCGAGGGGCGTGTGTGCGCGTGCACGGGCGGCGGGAGCGCGCGGCGACACTCGCGAGGGTCCCCGGGGCGGGCGGGGCGGGGGGCGGCAGGCCCCGCGAGCGCCGTCCTCCGTGGGCTGACTGCCCACGGGCAGGGGGTGACAGTGACATGGCCACGGCGGGGGTCCCCATCCACAGCCTCCCAGGGCGCGACGGGGTGGGCGGGTGACAGCGGGGCGGGGCGCGGATGCGCGGTGTGAGGAAGGGACGCCCGGGCGCCGGCAGCTGGCGGGGCCGGCGGTTCAGCAAGGGACAGGAGCCGGTCCGCAGAGCTGGGTCACATCAGGACGTGGCTGAAAGGCCACGTGGTCAGCCCCAGAGCGGGGGACCTTGCTCTGCGGCCAGGCGAAGGTACTGGCAGGGGGTGTGCACGGTGGCAGGGCCCCTCCGATGGCCCCACGAGCCTTCCTTCCAGTGGGCACTGCTGCCTGTGACCCCAGCGGCTCTGGAGGCCGAGGCAGGAGGATCGCCAGGTGGAGGCCAGCCTCAGCCCCCTTAGCGAGGCCCTGAGCCACTCAGCGAGACCCTGTCTCTAAATAAAGTAGAAAAAAGGGCTGGGGACGGGGCTCAGGGGTCAGGTGCCTCTGGGCTCAGTCCTTGGGACCAAAAGAAAAGCCTGTCCCCTCCTTCCCTGTCGCATGCTCCCTGTCGCATGCTCCCCTGTCCTCCGGGCTTCACAGGCACCGTGGTGGGTCCTGCAGGCAGCCGTGGAGGTGTGCGAGCGAGGCTGGGTGATAGTACCCGACCGTCTCTGTTGTGGCTGACGCCAGGCTGTGGGGGCTGCGTGACAGATGCCGCCGGGCACCTCCCAGGCTGGCGCGTGCCCAGGCCTCGGGAGGATCTGGATTTCAAAGCTGCCAATCACGGGGAGATGGGCGTGTCCCTGAAGGTGGAAGTCCCACAGGACCCGGCTGCAAGGTTGCAGGCACCGAGGTGGACAGGGGAGCCCCACTGTGCAGCCTGGGCCCTGGTGTGTGGGTGTCTTTGTATTTTCAGCCTCTAATTCGTCAGCCTCTCTTATGGGCCTCTTTTTTTCTTCTGAGTTTGGGTTAGTACCCCCATTCTCCACCCCTGTCTTCTTTCTTCTCTCACCTTCTGTCCCGGGAATGATGAAGTGACACATCGTAGGTGCTAGAGGGAAAAACTAATCAGTCACGCAAAGAGGGTGATTCCACAATTTTAAGTCAGGTGCAATCTCAACTAAAGCAGATATTATTATGACTATTGTTATTATTATTATTATTTTAGTACCAGGGATTGAACCCAGGGAGTGCTTAACCCCTGAGCCCTGTCCCCTGTCCCCAGCCCTTTTTATGTTTTATTTAGAGACAGGGTCTCCCTGAGCTGCTTAGGGTCTTGCTAAGTAGCTGAGGCTAGCCTCCAATTTGCAATCCTCCTGCCTTAGCCTCCCGACTAAGTTGTGAGGATTATAGGTGTGTGCCATTGTACCCAACAAGGCAGATTAATTATTAGGCACAAAATGAACAGCAGAATGGTGTTCTCTGCCGCTATTTTGGTGTCATCTCATGGTAGGCGAGTTTGAAAAGGAGGATCCTCTAGTAATTACCTAAATAATTAGGGATTGCCAACGCTTTTGAAAATATCAAGGTCTATATAAAGACCAAACAATCATTGTAAGGAAAAATAAGTTCAAGAAAATGAAACTGGGCTGGGGTTATGGCTCAGCAGTAGAGCGCTCGCCTGGCATGTGCAAGGCCCTGGGTTTGATCCTCAGCATCACACAAAAATAAATATATAAAATAAAGGTATTGTGTCCAACTACAACTAAAAAACAATAATAAAAAAATGGAACTGTTTACTGAAAAAGGGATGAAAGACCAGGAGAATACCAGGTTCCTTTTTTCAACAGGATTTCACAGTGCCACCTGGGTGTGGTGTCACATATCTGCAATCCCCGTGACTCGGGAGGCTGAGGCAGGAGGATCGCAAGTTGGAGGCCAGCCTCAGCCACTTAGCAAGACCCTGTCTCAAAATAAAAAAAAATAGGGCTGGGGATGAAGCTCAGTGGTCGAGTACACCTGGGTTCAATTGCCAATACTGCAAAAAAAAATAAATAATAATAATTTAAAAAATAAAAAATAAATAATAATATTAATAATTCCTATCAGACCATCAGGAGAGGAACTTGGGGCTTGACTGGCCGAAAGAGGGTCAGAGAATGGAGGCTCTCACCTGAGTGGTGGTAGACAGGGTTCCTCTGCTCAGGACAGGAGGAGTTTGGGGGAGTTGTAGGTGCTTCTGCGGAGCCAGACCACAGCCTAAATGGGATCGGCGTCCTCCCCACCACACTTCATTGAGATGTGACAGAGACAACTTGGAGATTTCAGGAGGCCACTCATATCCCAACCTTCCGTGGTTTATTAATATTTTAAATTAAAATTTGGGAGGTACTGGGGATTGAACTGGGGGATCCTTGACCCCTGAGCCCCGTCCCCAGCCCTATTTTGCATTTTATTTAGAGACAGGGTCTCCCTGAATTGCTCAGGGTCTCGCTAAGTGGCTGAGGCTGGCCTCCAATTGTGATCCTCCTGCCTCGGCCTCCCTCGTTGCTGGGGATGACAGGTGTGAGCCACTGAACCTGAACTCAGAGGTTGTTTTAGCGGGTGAATTCCAGGATGCTTGAGAAGAATAAGTTGGGGTTGGGGCTGGGGCTCAGGGGTAGAGCGCTCGCCTAGCAGGTGGGAGGCCCTGGGTTTGATCCTCAGCACCACATGAAGATAAATAAAGGTATTGTGTCCATCCACAAGTAAACAATATTTGGAAAAAAAAACATTTAAAAAAGAAGAAGTTACCTTTTATTTAAACAAGGCTGAAGTGAGCTTTTCTGACATGCATGCTAAAGCTGGAGTGCGTAGCTAAAGATGAACTGCAGCCTCTCCACCTTTGGTCGCTCAGGTCCACCGGGAACATGCAAAATGTGCATTGATTAATCATCACCACCATTTCTCATTAAATGACTTTTTTTTTTATTCCCCCAATGCACTAATGAGATTTTCCTGATCTGTCTCTTGTAGTTTCGTTCCTTGCCATCCATGTTACTCAACCCTGGAGATGCATCCCCTGCAAAAGAGGGTTATTATCATAGCTGGTGGCTTCTGACCCACCCTGTCATCCCAGCAGCTCCGGAGGCTGAGGCAGGAGGATCGTGAGTTGGAGGCCAGTCTCAGCAAAAGCGAGGCTCAAGCCACTCAGGGAGACCCTGTCTCTCAATAAAATACAAAATAGGGCTGGGGACGGGGCTCAGGGGTCAAGGGCCCCTGGATTCAATCCCCGATACCAAAAACAAAAAATCTGGTAATTTAACTGAGGACAGAGATGGTCGTCATCTTTTGTCTCCTGAGAGGGCCTCGAACACTGCTTGGCCCGGAATCATAGACGCTCAGAATGACAGGTGGCTCTGTGTAACTGACTGTCTAACACAAATTGGCTGGCCTCCAACTTGTGATCCTCCAGCCTCAGCCTCCCCAACTTGCGATCCTCCGGCCTCAGCCTCCCCAACTTGTGATCCTCTGGCCTCAGCCTCCTGAGCCTCCAGAATTACAGGCGAGTGCCACCAGGCCCAGCTCCTGTAAGACATTTTTGTGGGGAAGACGTGCTAATAACGGGTCTCCTGCTCGCTCGCCATTTGACCTGGACCCCAGGAGGCCTCAGTGGTTTCGACTGTGAACCCAGAAGGTTGGGTCTGGTCCTTATCTCTGGACCCAGCCCTGTCCTGTGCCAGGAACTGTGGCAGGCCCTGGAACTCCAAGTGCCAAGGGACACCTGGAGGACAGGCTCCCCTTGAACAGGGGATGTCACTTGATGGTCCCTTAGAATGTGGTGAGTCAGGTGTAGCCACAGGACCTTGTTCAGGGTGGTGTGTGGACAGAGGCGGGCCACCCACCCAGGGGAGCCTCCAGCGAAGGCTGCTCAGGCGCTGAGGCTGCAGGCAGGAGGCCGGGTTCCACAGGAGAAAGGTGGCGGGCAGCGTGTCCCAAGACCCAGGAGGCTCACAGACTGTGGGGTCCTGGAAATCGCTAGAAGCTCGGCTCATCTGCAGCTCAGAGGGGGGCTGCGGAGAGCGGAGGGAGGGAGGGAGACCCTGTGTGAGGAGTCCCTGCCACTTTAAAGCGTCTGGCCTGCGTTGTCGTGGTGACGGGTCGCTGAGCCTCATTTGCATTTTAGATTTCTCTGAGCTTTGTTACTCAAAGTGGGGTCTGGGGACAGGCGAGGCCCAAGGCCTGCAGACTCCATCCACAGCCCAGAGCCCGAGCCCAGAGCCCAGAGCGGCAGGTGATTCATACACACCACCAAAGCCGAGGGTGGTTGGAAGAGACGTGAGTTTTTTGGGAGGTGCTAAAAGAACTGTAGAGGCCAGGAGGCCTAAAATGTGTCCAAAGCCTCTCCTCCTCCTCCTCTTCCTTCTTCCTCTTTTCCTACCAGGGGCCCTTGACCCTGGAGCCCCGTCCCCAGCCCTGTTTTCTATTTTATTTAGACAGAGGGTCTCACTGAGTTGCTCAGGGCCTCGGTTTGGTTGAGGCTGGCCTCCAACTCGCGATCCTCCTGCCTCAGCCTCCCAAGCTGCTGGGATGACAGCGTGCGCCACTGCGCCCCGCTGCCGTGATCCTCTTCACGGCTTGGCTTTTGCGTTCAGGTGGGGCAAACCTGGAGGATGCCCCTCTGAGCTCAAGAGACCATCATCAAACATCCACTAGTTGCCTTTGAACTCGCTCCATCCCTAGTGTCCAGGGCACGTCAGCACCTGCTGCCGACCCTGTTGCTGTGAGGTCTCTGTCAGTGGACGGGTGGGTGCGTGGATGGGTGGGGGACAGATAGGTGGGTGGGTGGATGACAGAAGGCAATCAGCACTCAGGCCCCACTCGGATCTGCAAGGAGAACTCCGTTATGATTCTCTGGGTGTATCCGTCAGCTAGTTCTGCGTAACAAATCACCCCCAAGTTTAGTGGCTCAGCGCAGCTGTTCCCTAGGTGTGACCCCTGGGCCACGGGCATCAGCGGGGAACTTGCTAGAGAATGAAGGCTCCTGGGCCTCCTCGCAGAGCACCTGGACTCCGGCTCCGGGGTGGGGTCTCGCCCTCCTGTTTAACAAGCCCCCCAGGTGCCCCCGTGCCCTGCGGTTCCCAAGGCCCCGGTGTGGGACAGCACCTGTGTCCACCCTCGCGTCTGCAGGAGGGCGGTGCAGGTGGCCCTCGGCCAGGGCTTCTTGGGCTTTGGGGACCCCTTCCAGTTTGAGTTGGGCAGTGGCTCGTCCTTAGTTGGGACACTGGGACCAGTGGCCATCTTTTCTGTGGGAGGTCACTCTGCAGCGCCAGCCCCGCTAGCCCGGCCCAAAGCCCTGGGACCATGGAGTGTCACAGAGCCCTCTGAGTCTGCCCATGGAGACGGCACCAGGGGCTCAGAGAGGCCGCAGGTCACCTTCAAGGGTGGGGAGTGGGGCTTCAGGTCGGGCTGCGGAGCCGTGTCCCCAGAGGTCATTGGGGGCCAGGACTGGGCACTGTGTCTACCCAGGAATGGGGGACTCTGATAAGGCAGGTTTTGTGGCGGCAGGTGACACCCTGTCCCTCTCCCGTCTGCCGGTTGGGGGTTGGACATCGCTCCCCTGGTCTTTCCAGGGCTGGGGAGCCCCGCGATGGCGGAGGGGGTCGGAGGGGAAGGTCCTGAGAGGCCTGGGTAGAAAGGATCCGAGGGCCAAAGACCACGTGCGTCAGGCTGCTCCGTCCTCACGCCACCAAAAGCCCTGGCCAGACCCACTGCGGGGAGGAGAGCTTACTTGGAGTCTGGTTTTAGAGGTTCAGTTTGTGGTCGGCGGACTCCACAGCCCTGGGCCTCAGGTGACGCAGGACAGCGTGGCAGAAGGGGGTGGAGGGGGACAGCAGCTCAGGACATGGCCACCAGGAGGTGAAGAGAGCCCTGCTCCCCAGGGAGAAAACATAGACCTCAGAGGCGCGTTCCTGGTGGCCTCCTTCCCCAGCCTCGCCCCCGCCTGGCCTCCTTCCCCAGCCTCCCCCCAGCCTGCAGCTGTTCCTGGCTCATCCCCAGGTGAACCCACTGACTCGGCCCCACCTCTGGTCATGGAATCCAGTCACCTCTCAGCCTTCCTGCACCATCTCACACATGGGCCACCGGGGACACCTCCCGTCTCAGCCACAGTGCCACCCATTCCTGGGGACAGAGAACTCTCCAAGGAAGGTGGACCCACATCGGTGGCCGTAGCTCTGGGGCTCTGAGGACCTCGGCTCTAGGAACCACCCCACCCAGGCGCCTGGCTCTGCATCTGAGTCCCTGGTGTGGACGCGGGGTCCGGGGCTTGGAGCCAAGTCCACCTGGAAGTGGCACCTTAGACCTTGACCGTGGTGTCCCCGAGCACAGGAGTCTTCTGGGAGGTGACTCCTGGCTCCCCTGTGGGCAGGTCTCCCAGCCAGGGCTCCTCAGGGAACAGCCACAGAGCAGGCGCTGGGGGAGCAAGGTCACTGCCTCCCCAAATCCCAGCCTCGCCCCAGGGCCTCCCTGAAGCTGTGACTTGGCCTCCTGGAGCTCAAGGCCCGTGGATGACGATGACGATGATGATAATTTGGTTCCAGGGTTGGAACCAGGGGCCCTTAACCCCTGAGCCCCGTCCCCAGCCCTTTTTATTATTCACTTAGAGACAGGGTCTCACTGAGGTGCTTAGGGCCTCACTAAATTGCTGAGGCTGGCCTCCACCTTGCGATCCTCCTGCCTCAGCCTCCTGAGCCACCAGGATGACAGGTGTGCACCACTGCATGTGGCCTCTGTCCCACATTTCTACCTGTCACCCCGGTGCTTGCTCTGAAGCCACGTGGACTCTCAGGGACCTTCTTTACTCAGTCAACCTGTCATGTTCTGTCTTGGAAACACTGCTCCTGACTCCTCCCCTGGCGCCTCCTCCCACCGCGGGGCCAGGCGCTGCCCTTGTGGGGGGGGGGGTCCTTCTTGGTGCTGCGACCGGTCTTCAGGGTGCAGAGACCCCTCACACCCCCGGGGCTCCCTAGTTTCTGGTAGAACAGTCTGAATGGTCCTGTTTCTTTCGGGGCCAGTCACGGTCTCAGGATCTACCACCCCATAAGGTGGCTGTGGAGGTCAAAATTCAGACACTGTTTGCAAAGCATTTAGCACATGACACCAATAATATCAGATTTTTTTTCTTGTACTGAGGATTGAACCCAGAGGCACTTTACCACTGAGCCATATCCCCGACCTTTTATTATTATTATTTTGAGACAGGGTCTTGTGAGTGGCTGAGGCTGGCCTCCAACTTGCGATTCTCCTGCCTCAGCCTCCGGATCAGCTGGGTGTAACAGGCATGTGCCACCATGCCTAGCCCAGAGGGGGCCAAGTCAATTGAGTCCTCTGTCCCCTACCATCTCCCTCTCTCTCCCCTTAGCCACTGTCACATGGAGGTCTGAGCAGTTGGTCCTCTTTTGAAATGAAGATGGCATCTTGGAATCCTCAGGCAGCCCTTGGGTATTCAGAGATGTCATCGAAATCCCCGGCCTCTGGCATCTTCTTGGTGACAGGTGATGGTTAGAGACAAAATCTAATCCCAGTGGCCTGGGAGGCTGAGGCAGGAGGATCGCGAGTGGAGGCCAGCCTCAGCACCTTAGCGAGGCCCTGAGCAACTCAGTGAGATCCTGACTTTAAATAAAAAATAAAAAGGGCTGCGCGGTGGCTGAGGGGTCAAGCGCCCCAGGGCCGCCCTTGGCCTCTGCTAACGTCCGGCCTTTGTGTCCGCACAGGAGTGTCCCTGGGTTCCCGTGCAGCCGGAACCGATGAGCCTGGCCCCGAGGGCCTCACGTCCACCTCTCTGCTGGACCTGCTGCTGCCCACCGGCCTGGAGCCGCTGGACGGGGAGGAGCCCAGTGAGTCCATGGGCCTGGGGGCCGCCGGCTCGGGCTTCCCCAGCGACGAGAGCGAGGAGTCGCGGATCCTGCAGCCGCCTCAGTACTTCTGGGAGGAGGAGGAGCTCAACGCCTCCAGCCTCGACCTGGGGCCCACCGCAGGTAGCGCTCCCCGCCCTGCCAGCATCCCCTGTGACCCCCACGAGGGTCACCACACTGCCGTCCGCGGACACCAAAGCCAAGTCCCCGGGACTCTGTGTTTCTTTAATTCTAACCACTCTTTATTTAGTGAGGCCCTATTCTGTGTTCCCCACTTTTTTTTCTGGTGCCAGGGATTGAACCCAGGGGTGCTTAACCCCTGACCCCCATCCCCAGCCCTATTTTGGATTTTATTGAGAGACAGGGTCTCTCTGAGTGGCTCAGGGCCTGGCTAACTTGCTGAGGCTGGCTTCCACCTGGCGATCCTCCTGCCTCAGCCTCCCGGGATGCTGGGATGACAGGCCTGCACCACTGCGCCCGGCCAACTACTTTCATTTGCATCATGGGTAATATTTGACACACTTATCTTTTAAACTTGACAGTGTCTTTCTTTCTAGATGTTTCTAAACATTTTTGCCTGTTTTTCTTTGCTTTATGACTAGCCTTTGCGTCACTGAAATATGCACTCCTGCCTTCCTTCCTTCTCTAATCCACCGTAATTGATTATGGCGCATGGTGTAAGGTGGGGTCTCATCGCCCTCTCCCACTGAGACCTGTCGCCACGTGGACCCCGTGTGGAAGGACTATAAAGCAGTTTCCCTCCCGGGTCTGCGCCTCGTCCTTCCTCCTGAGGCCGCGGGGGGGCGCTCGGAAGCCCGGCTGCCTCCCTGTGTCTGCTCATCTCCGTGGGCTGCCCCAGGTCTCCTGAGGAGAGTCACTGTCATTCCTTGAATCTGAGCCATGTCGCCATCTGGAGGCCTCCCGGTGGCTGGTCTGTTCCTCATCTCAGGTCTGCACACTCCTCCACGCCAGCCCCATGCGACCCTGCAGAAAAACTGACAGAGCCCCCCCTTATTTAAATTATTTTTTTGGTTCCAAGGATTGAACCCAGGGGTGCTGAACCCCTGAGCCCCATCCCCAGCCCTTTTTCTATTTTATTTAGAGACAGGGTGTCTCTCAGTTGCTTAAAGCCTCACTGAGTGGCGGAGGCTGGCCTCCACCTAGCGATCCTCCTGCCTCGGCCTCCTGAGCTGCTGGGATGACAGGCGTGTGCCACTGCGCCGTGCTTGGCACACCATTTGGAAGTGAATCTTTCTTTTTTTAAATGTCAGAGCAGATCTACAAAACCCGTAAAAGCAGGCGTGATTAATATCTCTGTTGTAGCTAAGGACACTGGGTTACAGAGATTTTTAAAGTGACACTGAATCACACAGAGGCAGAGCGAAGTCCCAAGCCTGGGGTTTCCGCTTCAAGGTCGCTGCCCTTTCCTCTGTGTGAAGTCGTTGGCTAGAGGGCCTCAGTCCTCCTCCTCTGTAGTGAAGTCTGGAGAGACCCGATCATCAGGACGGCCGTCTGCCAGACCTGGAGATGCTCTGGGCACAGCACACCCTCTTTGGACTGTGTCTGTGAGGGGTGGTCCCCAGCTCTGGGCCATCGCACACTTACTGGGGACGATCACCAAGAGCGATGGGCAGATACCTGTAGAGCCAAGTGACAGGAGCATCCAAGGAATCCTTTTTACCTACACACTGGAGAAAAAGCAAGCCCTGCAATTTTTATTTTATGCTGGTAATACACAGCAGCCAGGCATGGGGTGGCGCACCCCTGTGATCCCAGCAGCTCAGGAGGCTGAGGCAGGAGGATCGCAAGTTGGAGGCCAGCCTCAGCCCCTTAGCGAGGCCCTAAACAACTCAGGGAGACCCTGTCTCTAAATAAAATAGAAAAAGGGCTGGGGACGGGCCTCAGGGGTAAGCACCCCTGGGTTCAATCCCTGGTACCAAAAAAAAAAAAATTAAATGCAAATAAAAGAAGAAAATAAATTTACCCATAATCCCATCACCCATGAATGCTGCCTGTTGGCGTCTCTCTGAGGGTTTCTGTCCCTTGTGGGAAACGTGTCTATAAAATAGGCCCTTAGATACGAGGGCTGCTGTGTGCACGTCTCGGTGGTGCTCCTACATCCTCCTCCCAAGCCGGCAAACACAGCTCTCCAGCCCCAGAATTGTCACAGAAATATCCAGGGCAAGAGGGACTTGTCGTCTTGTCCCTTCTTGCAGCCGATCTGCTGCTTCGTTGATTGTTGCCTTGGGGCAGAAGGGAAATTCTATTTTCTGAATGTCTGATTTGTTTTTCTTTTTTGGTACCAGGATTGAACCCAGGGGTCCTCAACCCCTGAGCCCCGTCCCCAGCCCTTTTTACATTTCATTGAGAGACAGGGTCTCACTGAGTTGCTCAGGGCCTCACTGAGCTGCTGAGGCTGGCCTCCAGCTTGCGATCCTCCTGCCTCAGCCTCCTGAGCTGCCAGGATCACAGGTGTGGGCCACCACTCCTGACTTGCCCTCTGTTTTTCATTTATATTTCTTTTTTTCTTTTCTCTTTTGGGCAGCGCTGGGCATGGAACCCAGGGCCTCACGCAAGCCAGGCAGGCGCTCTGCCACCCAGTTAGTCCTCCACCCTTGATGTGTATTTCTTGGATGCCGACTGAGGTTCATACCAAAAAGATCTTCCTGTGCTCCTCCGTTTCTCACAAATCCCCTTTGACTTTTGAGTGGTTTTGCATTATCGCTTGCTTGAATAACTGGCCTGAGACTCACACTCAGGGGACAATTTTCAGCCATTTGACATTAACCTAAAAGGACATTTAAAGTGACCATCCAAGGACTCCGGTCCCCAGATGCCTGTTTAAATTCCCGAGTTGAACGGAGGAGTCGGTTCATTAATACTTCAGCTGGTGCCGAAGGTCATCTGTGAGAGGGTGGCCATCCTGGAGGCCGGGAGCCCTCTCTGCATCCCGCCTCGCCAGCACAGGGCACGCCTCTCATCCCAGCAATGCAGAGGCTGAGGCAGGAGGATTGCAGGTTGGAGGCCAGCCTCAGCAGCTGGAGGCGGGCTGTGGCTGGAGGAAGAGGGTCCCTGGAGGCAGCACCATGGGGTGGATATTTGTCTTCTTTTTATCAGTGCATCACAGTAGTGGGACTCTCTGTTCCATATCCAAGACAATTCTGGCCTTTTCTTCTTATGGTGACATGAACTGAACCAAGGGGCACTTTGCCACCAGCCCACGTCCTTAGCTCTTTCATTTTGTGTTTTCAGACAGGGTCTTGCTAAATGGCTGAGGCTGGCCTCCAACTAGTGATCCTCCTGCCTCAGCCTCCCAGCTGCAGAGCTAGGGGTTTAGTGTCACCGAGGGAGAGGACACACTCGCCAGGACCCTCCAAAACTTAAGATACAGGCGTTAGGACCTTAGGAATCCCGGATCGCGACATTCCCATGTGATTTGCCCAGAACCCCAAGCCAGAGGGGTTAAGGGGCTTGCAGAAGTGTGGACAGGTCAGTTGGTGGCTGAGTCCCCCCATGGCCAGGTACTGTTGTCAATAGCATGACCAGTGCCACCAACGGGGTTGGAGGAGGAGCCAGACAGTGGAAGGTGGCTGGGGGTGGGGGCGTCCAGCTTCTGGAAACTCGGCCTCCAACTGAGCAGAAGGACTGTGGGGGGCGCTGGCCTCCAGGATCTCCCCAGCCTCGTGGGGTCAGCGGGGAGTGCAGCCTCCGCACGCCTGGTCCAGTCTGTCGACTGAGCCGGGCTCTTCTAGAAGGTCCCCAACTGTGTCAGTGCCCGCGTGCCGCCACACGAGCCAGGGCTGGCTGCTTCTGTCACCAGCCTCACAGGGGCCTCTCCTGAGGTTTTTCTGGTCATTGCGAATGCTGTCACCTACATTGCTGTCCCAGGGACCTTCAGACGTGAGATCTCACAGTGTAACAGACCCTTCCTTCCTCCTCCTCCCTCCCTTCGTCCCTCCCTTCGTGTCAGTCCGTGTGGCTGTCTGTCTGTCTCTCTCTCCCCCAGTGCTAAGGATGGATCTTAAGGCCTTCCACATGCCTGGCCACCACTCTTCCACTGAGCCCCGTCCCCAGCCCTTGTTATATTTTATTTAGAGACAGGGTCTCACTGAGTTGCTCGGGGCCTTGCTAAGTTGCTGAGGCTGGCCTCCACTTTGTGATCCTCCTGCCTCAGCCTCCCAAGTCACAGGGATGACAGGTGTGCACCACAGCACCCAGCTATGCACTGAATTTTATTTTTGAATCGATCTATTATAAGGTTCTTACTTATATTGAAGTAAAGAATTTTTATCCTTTTATGTATTTGTTTTATGGGTATAATTTCATATTGAATCTGAAATATTAAGATGTTTTCCTTTTTTTTCTTTTTTTTTTTTTTTGGTACCAGAGATTGAACTCAGGGGTACTTAACCACTGAGCCACGTCTCCATATCTTTTTTATGTTTTATTTAGAGTCAGAATATCCCTTAGCTGCTTGGGAGGCTGAGGCAGGAGGATCGCAAGGTGGAGGCCAGCCTCAGCAGCTTAGCAAGGCCCCGAGCAACTCAGGGAGACCCTGTCTCTAAATAAAATGCAAAAATGGCTGGGGACATGGCTCAGGGCTCGAGGGCCCCCTGGGTTCAATCCCTGGGACCAAAAAACAAGAGCCAGACCCCTGTGTTCTGTGTTCAACCCGCCCTCCTCCCCAGCCTCATTTCCCACTCTCGCCCCACATGACCAAGACTGATGCGTCCCTGTCCCTGTAAGCAGGTGATAACTCTTTCCTGTCGCTCAGTCCTGCTCAGTGGATCCCAGTAAGTCCGTGTTTGAAGAAGCCAACGCACTTTTCCTGTCTCTAGACTACATCTTCCCGGACTTAACGGAGAAGTCGGGTCCCCTGGAGGACACCGACCAGCCCCAGGACCTTCTGGGCCTCCCCTCGTCCTTGCCCAAGATGAACCTGGTGGAGCCTCCCTGGCACATGCCCCTGGAGGAGGAGGAGGAGGAGGAGGAGGAGGAAGAGGAGGAGGAGGAGGAGGAGCTGCTTCCTGTGACCGGACCCCAGGCGGAGGCCACCACACAGGCACCAGACTCTCCCCCCAGGGGCAGCAGCAGCCAGGCTCCGGGGGCCACCAGACCCCGGCAGGAGGACTCTGGGGACCAGGCGTCCTCGGGCGTGGACGTGGAGAGCAGTGCGGAGCCCAGCCTGTCGCCGCCCTCTGTCACCCCAAGCACGGTGACCCTGGGGGACCAGGACTTGCCCAGCCAGGAGGACACGGCCACCATGCTGCCAGCAGCAGGACTCGGGGTAGAGTTCAAGGTCCCTCAAGGAGCCCGTGAAGAGGCCACAGTGGGGGCCCCCGACTTGGCTGGCCGGCCAGGGGACCTGCCGCCCCTGGCTCCGTCCCCTGCAACCAGAGCCCCAGGCAAGGGTCACCTCGACCCTAGGACCTCAGCCTCTTTCCCACCAGCCCCCCGAGACACGGAGCCGACCCCTTCCCCTGCCACCCTGGGGCCAGACACACTCAGCCAGCAGCCGCAGGAGGGCCCGGTGGCCGGAGCGCCCTCCAGGACCCCCTGGGACTCCACACAGGTGAGGGACACACACAGGTGGACCTCGGCCACACCCTGCTGGGCCTCCCGCCACCCCGGCTGGTGCAGTGGGGCAGGGCCTGTCAGGTGGGGTTGTCCCCAGAGCCCCAGGGAAGCCTGGGAACGTTGCCATTCCTCACAGCCTAGCCTGGGACATCTGCCACCCTGAGCGCAAAGACCTTGGGAGAGGCTTGGTGGCCCTCCTGGTTCCACCGTTCAGGAGGCTACTGCTGCGCCCGTGGCCTCTGGTGTTGCTCCTCGGAGAAGCTCAGCAGGTGGCTGGCCTGCGCCCCTCCACCCCCGGCCCCCAACACACACCCACAGTTTCCAGAAGAGAAGGAAGGGGCCAGGTTTTTGGTGGGGGGACCAGGGATTGAACCCAGTGCGCTGGACCCCTGAGCCCCGTCCCCAGCCCTGTTTTGCATTTTATTTAGAGACAGGGTCTCGCTGAGTTGCTTAGAGCCTCACTTTGGCTGAGGCTGGCCTCTAACTGTGATCCTCCTGCCTCAGCCTCCTGAGTCACTGGGATGACAGGCGGCCCCACTGCGCCCAACAGGGGTCTGTTGTAGGCAGCTTTTTTGCTGCTGTGACTTAAGATCCCACTAGCACAACTGCAGAGGGGGACAGTGGACGTGGGGCTCAGGGTGTCCACAGACGGTGTCCACAGACGGCGGCCCCACTCCTGGGCCGAGGGGAGGCAGGACATCATGGAGGAAGAGTGTGGGGAGGGAGCAGCTCCCATGGGGACCAAGGAGCAGGGACTCCACTCTCCAGGGACAAATAGGGACCCCAAGCCACAGCCCCAGGGCCACCTCCTCCCCACACCCCACTAGGGACCCCCAGGGAGCCATTCAGTGCTGGGGTTCAGGCCTCACACCCCTCACTCCTCCTCTGCACCTCCCTGCATCACCTCCCACGGGGGCTCTGGGGACATGTCACAGCCACACCAGGACAGGGTCTGCCTGTGACCCACGGACCCCGGCAACCTGCCCCCAGTCTCTGAACAGGGCCCCGCAGCCCGGCCCCAGGGACAGTCCCCCTTTTCTCTGAGGCGCCCTCAGCGTGGTCCCTGAAGCCACCTGGGTTTGTGGCTCCTGGGCAGAACCAGTGGCCTGTCACCTTGTAGAGGTCGCCTGTCCCACTTGGCTCTGCAGACCCGCAGCGGCCGGGGTCTCCCAGCTTCCCACAGGGTGTCAGGTCTCTGTCCCCCGGGACCCCTGCTGACTGCGGCCACCCTCTTTCCGTCTCCTGTTCCAGGTCATCTGCAAGGACTGGAGCAACTTGGCCGGGAAGAACTACATCATCCTGAACATGACCGAGAACGTGGACTGTGTGAGTGCCCGGCCAGCGCATGCGCAGAGCGGCGGGGTCCCAGGGCCAGCCTGACCCCAGGACCATCAGCCCCGGCAACGTTACAAACCCCCAAACAAGGACAAAACAGACTAGGAGGGAGGGAGGGAAGGAGACAGGGTGCTTTTTGCATTTAAGGTTTTCTAAGGGGTCTCTCATTTTCTCCCTTTTGAATTTAGGGGCCCTGGACCCTGAGCCCCGTCCCCAGCCCCTTTTTATATCCTTATCTAGAGACAGGGTCTCGCTGAGTTGCTCAAGGCCTTGCTAAGTTGTAGAGGCTGGCCTCCAACTTGCGAACCTCCTGCCTCAGCCTCCTGAGTCACTGGGATCACAGCTACTGCACCCAAAGGCTTCCTTACCATTGGCTCTGGGCACCCATATTGAGAACAGAGTTGTCCCGCTCTTGAAAGGCAGCACTTCTGTCACCTTTGGTGGCTTAGAGACGAGGGCTGGCCGGGGCTCCCCTCGGGTGGCCGGGGGAGTGGCTCTGCCTCCCCAGCAGCCCTGGCTGACCTGTCTGTGGCAGGGCACCCAAGTTGAGCTGAGCGGCCCGAGGGGGGTGGCCGACTTTCGAGGCTGGGAACGTGGGTGTAGCTACTTTGCACATCCAGGAAGAAGAGGAGCTGGAGGGCCTAGTGGCCCCGGGACCAAAGGAGGGTCTCTTCCCCGATGTGACTTGGTGATCTGTGTGCCAAGAGGCCTCCAGCCCCAGCCTGGGCCCCTGCCACCGGGTTCCTCTTTAGGACCAGACCCTTGTTTTCATTTCACATGGCGTGACCGTGCCTGGGCCTGCTCAAGGACACGGACCGCTGTGCAGAGCGCCCAGTGGGCAGAAGTCCGACCTCCAGCACCTCCGCCCTGTCCCCAGGTCCAGGGGCCACTGGGCCGTCTGTCTCTTGAGGACACCAGCATAAGAGCCCGCGGCGGCTCTTTTCATTACCACCACAGGCCAGATCTCTGCGGTGGCAGAGGGGAGACGGGCCACCTCTCCCCAGATCCTGGGGGCCGCATTGCTGCTGTGGTGGGCGGGCGAGGGGCCCTGTCACCGCTCCTCCAGTGGCTGCACTGATGTGCGTCCTTACGGTCCCCAACCCTCTCTGTACCCCATGCCCGACCCCATGGTGCTCTGACCCCAGGCACGAGGAGCAGCCACCTGTCCCCTGTTCTCCCAGCTCCACTGGGGGCTAGAGAGGCGGCCCCAGCCCTTCCTCACCTGGAGCGGCCAGAGCAGAAGGGACAGCGTCCTCCTGTCCCACCCCGCAGCCCGGCTCCGGCTCACAGGTGGTCCCCAGAGCTGGTCAGAGGAGCCCCAGGGTCTTTCTCAGCCTTTGGCCACGGAGCGCAGGGTGACATGGGCCTGTCCCTCCCTGAGCCAGGCCTCTGACCTTGCAGGAGGTGTTCCGGCGCCACCGAGGGCTCCAGCTGGTGGCCCTGGTGGAGGAGGTGCTGCCCCGGCACCGCAGCGGCCGTCGTGGGGACTGGCACATCTCCCTGAGCAAGCCCAGCGAGGAGCAGCACCTCCTCATGGCGCTGGAGGGCGAGCAGGGTGAGGGCGGCGGCGGCCTGGGGCCCGGGACAGCACACCTCCTGGTCGCAGGCCCCAGGCCACCGGATAAGCTTGGCTCGGGGGACAAAGGCGGAGGGCGCAGGGGCAGGGCGCAAGGAAACGCTGGTCGTTCCAGCCCAGGTGGGACGCCACGGTGTGGCGGGAGGGAGGGGCAGGAGGGGCTGCAGAGGTGATGTCCGGCCACACCTGTGACCTGGCCACCCACCGGGTCAGCTGGACGCACAGGGAGCCAAGGGCGCGCCCCTTTCCGCAGGCGCTGGTGGTGCGCGCTTGCGCCTATGCGCCCCGAGGATCTGGGTGTCATTACAGCCCAAAAGTGGGGTTGAAGGGGCTCAGGCCAGTGGTCCCAGAGGGGGTCTAGGTCTAGGGACCCCCCAGAAGGGCCGCAGGGGCCATGGCCGTGCTGATGGGGGCCTTTCTCCTCCCAGGGGTGGTGCCCACTCAAGATGTCCTCTCCATGCTGGGTGACATCCGTAGGAGCCTGGAGGAGGTAAGGGTACAGGGACTTGGACCCCTGAGCTGCTCCCGTCTGTCCCTCAAGCTCTGGCGACAGCTGGCTTCCCTGAGGGACCCCACAGCACGTGGGTCAAGGAAGCCCAAACAGACCGGGGTCTGGGCAGGGTGAGGCCTCGTGAGCCTGGGGGCCCTTCCCAACCAGGCCCCGGGGAAGGGGCCTGGGGTCCTGGAGAGAGGGGGAGTCAGGGAAGGGCCTGGAGAAGAGGGGGTGGGGGGTAAACAGGGAACAGCAGGACCCCTGTAGCACCTGGAGGAGGGAGCGTGACAGGTTCTAGAAACCTCAAGAATGTTCTGGAAGCCTGGGTATGCCTCAGGAGCCACCAGCCCAGTACCTCCAAATGGGCAGCCGCCATGGCTCCTCCCGCTGGGGACCTGGGGTGCCAGACATGGATGCCACCTTGGGTGCTGAATGCCTGGGGCCTCCTGGGGAGACCTGGGCGGAAGGACAGACAGCAGCCCGTCCCCAGCTGCTGGACCAGCCCGTGGAAGCCGAGGTCCCCAGTCTCCTTACCTACTTCCCCAAAGGGCAGGACCCTGCATTCCTCCCCCCCCCCTCGTGGAACCCAATGACGTGTTGCCAGTCCTCTTCATTCTTGAGCTCTGCAATATGTGACAGTAGATATGAACGTGTGACCCTGGGCCACATCCTTATCTGTCACATGCAGGGGGACCCTGTTTCCGTGCTGGTGTTTTATCTTGGTAAACACAGTGCTCACTCGGGGCCAGACCTGGGTGCTCTCACTTAGTCCTCGGTGCTCCCCCCCCCCCAGGCTGTCAGGATTAAACAGGGCACCCTCTGGGTGACACACACTCCATAGGCAAGTGACCTCACACCCAGAGAAGTGAGGTCACTTGCCTATCGAGTTCTTGCCTATCGAGATCTTCCCCAGTTCTGCGATCCTGGGCTCGGGAACACTGTGGTGGGGACGGTGGAGGCCTGAGCTGGCCTTGGCCTCCTGCACCTGCCTCCCTCCCCCTGGGCACTCTGTCCTCATGGCCCCTGGAGCAGCTGGACTGGGCCCCACGACATGCCGGGTCTCTGCAAGGATGTAAGCACACGAGTTGAGCAAGGACACTGGCAGGTGGTTCTAGCAAGACAAACTGACCCTTGTTAACCGAAAGTCCCCAAAACGTGCAGATGGGTCACAGAAACTGCAAGAATTAAAATCCCGGTGCACCCAGGCCTGCCACACAGCCACCTGGCATCACTGCACTCGGGGCTCAGCCCCAGGGCACAGCAGCCTCTTGGCAGACAGGACAGGCCTGGGACAGACCACCCATAATGACCAGAACATACCAGAATCCCCCCACGCCCGCTGCAAGGTGGGAGCCTGTAGCCCCCAGTCCTCAGCCCCCAGCGAGCACAGGTGCCTGTCCCCAGCCCAGTCCCAAGCTCCAGCAGCCCCCCCCCAGGTCCTGAGCCGCGGACCCCGGCCCCTCCCCCCCTAGATTGGCATTCAGAACTACTCCACGACAAGTAGCTGCCAGGCGCGGGCCACCCAGGTGCGCAGTGACTACGGGACGCTCTTTGTGGTGCTGGTGATCATCGGGGTCATCTGCTTCGTCATCATCGTGCTCGGCCTGCTCTACAATTGCTGGCAGCGCCGGCTGCCCAAGCTCAAGCACGTGGTGAGCCCAGGGGACAGGGACAGGACGAGGCTGGGCCCGGGAGGGAGCCGGTGGAGAAGGACCAGACGCGGTGCCCGCGCCTTAGGCATGGTGTGGTGGTGGCCGAGTGTCCCGGGTGCACAGGGCTGTGCCGAGGACCACACGGGCACTGCGGGAGGGGGATGTGTCCTCATCCTTGGGGTCCCACCTGGGTCCCAGCTCCTACCCCAAGCGTGGCACTGCAGGGTCCGTGGCAGAGCCAGGCCCCGGGCCCGGCGCTGCGCAGGCGCCAAGCGGAGGTTTCCCAAGAGCAAGGCCCGGGTCAAAGCCCACCGAAGCGCGCGTTTTGACTTTGACTTGCAAAGTGTGTTGGAAGGGATCGCACGACCCCAGGCAGGCGACAGGGTGTCCTAGTGCGAAGGATCATTCAGGAGCTCAGCGTGGCACCAGAAAAGTGGGAGCATGCCAGCTTCAGGGGGTCCCCTGGGGGTGCCCCGTCGGGTCTTACTAAGCCCCGGGGCTGTTCGGCGGGCCGGGGGACGGAGCCCGCGCCCAGCGCCCTCTCCCACCGCTGCAGTCGCACGGCGAGGAGCTGCGCTTCGTAGAGAACGGCTGCCACGACAACCCCACGCTGGACGTGGCCAGCGACAGCCAGTCGGAGATGCAGGAGAAGCAGCCGAGCCTGAACGGCGGCGGGGCCATCAACGGCCCGGGGAGCTGGAGCGCGCTCATGGGGGGCAAGCGGGACCCCGAGGACTCGGACGTGTTCGAGGAGGACACGCACCTGTGAGCGCGGGCCTGCGAGCCGGGCCGGGGGCCGCGCCGGGATCGAGCAGCGCGGCCCCGAAGCAGACCGCCGCGGAGCCCGCACGCGCCCGCGCCCCCTCCCCGGACCGCGACCCGCGGCCAGGCCCTCGACGCGGGGCTGCTCCCCGCTTCCCCCGACTCCACACCGCGACCTCGGCACAGCGCCCCCTCTCCCGGCCCCGCGAACCCCGGCCCGCGGGCGGCGGGCGGCGCTCTGAGCGCTCCGCCCGGGACTTCATTAAACCCGCCCGGGGACTGCCGGGCCGCCAGTCCGCTGCTCGCCTGTTCTTACTTCCGGGAGGCGGGGCCTGGGGGCGTGTTCGAGGGCGGGGCCGGGCGTCACCGTTGACTGTGGGGAGAGGCGGAGCCTGCGGCGGGGCGGGGCCGGACGTCATTGTTGGCGGGGGAAAGAGGCGGGGCCTGCGCCGCTGCGGGGCGGGTCCGGGCGTCGTTGGCGGGAAAAGAGGCGGGGCCTGCTCCGCTGCGGGGCGGGGGCGGGACCGGGCGTCGCTGTGGGGCGGGGAGAGACCGGGCGTCGCTGTGGGGCGGGGCGAGGGGCGGGGCCTGCGCCGCTGCGGGGCGGGGCCTGCGCCGCTGCGGGGCGGGGCGGCGCATGTTTACGTCCCGCCGGGCGCGCCGCGTCGCCGCCTGAGGTTGTTCGGCCGGGGTCCGAGCTTCTCGCACCATGGACACCAGCGACCTGTTCGCCAGCTGCAGGAAAGGGGACGTGGGCCGCGTGCGGTGAGGACCCGCGGTCCCGGGAGGGCGCAGGGGGAGTGCCCCGGCCGGCGGGCGTGCAGCGGCTCTCAGCTCCCACCCGCGGAGCGCCGGGGCGGATTCGCAGCCCGAGGGCTCCCTGGAGGAGGGCACCCTGCCACCCAGTAGCGCCGGATGCGGATCCCGGGGCAGGCTGGGACCCCTTCGTGGCTCCTTTCTCGTATCTGACGCTGCGGACCGGACCGCGGTCCCCTGGGAGGCAGAGGCTCCCGGTGCAGCTCGCGCCAGCTCCAGGGGCCCGACGGGGAGGCCAGGGGCTCCCCGTTGGGACCCGGGCACCCCTCTTCCTTGGTCCTCCCTCGCCCGGGACTTCTGACACCCCCTCCCCCAGCTGATCCCAGGCTGTGGCACTCTGGCAAAGCCTCGCGGGGCCCTCCCCGACTTCAGGTGGCACCCAGGAGTGGTGGATAAGCCGCGGAGCTGAGTGAACTCAGCCTTCCGGGGTCTCTCCCAGGCCGTCTCCGGGCTGCCTGTCCGCCCAGAGCTGGCGCATCACCCCCTCTCTCACTTTCTCTCCCGGGTCACCTACCATGTCCCACGTGTGCCCTTTTAGATCGGCGCCCCTGTCCCTGTCCCTGATGCCTGAGCTGCGTCGTTCCCCCTGCCTCTAGCAGAACCAGCCTACTGCCCCCCAAAGCCGGAGGGCTCTGGCTGAAATAGGGGCCCCCTCACCTCTCTCCCAAGTGCAGAAAGCTCAGCGTCCCATCCTTGTCCCCTCCCGGGCCTGGCCTCTGCACCCAGGATTCCCCGCCACACCTGATGCTTAGTGTCCAGCTCTTCTTGTCTACTTGTCCTCAAAAGCCTTCCTCCCTCTGGTCTGCCTGGTCTAGGGGAGGCTCCCCCAGCTCAAAAGCAGGTTTTCAGCCTCCTTCCCCAGACTATGACCGTTCTGACCCCGACTCTGTCCTCCTTCCTACCAGGTACCTGCTAGAGCAGCGAGACGTGGAGGTAAACGTTCGCGACAAGTGGGACAGCACCCCCTTGTGAGTGCCAGGCTGGTGGGGTGGTCTGGCCGGGCATGGCGGGCCCCTGCGCCTCTGGCCGCTGCATTCCCATCCTTCCTCCCCTCAGATACTATGCCTGCCTCTGTGGGCATGAAGAGTTGGTCCTCTACCTTCTGGCCAACGGTGAGAGAAGGAGTCCTGTGCATTGTCCTTGGGCCCCACTAGAGTGTAAATTCAATGGGCTCAGGGGCCTGTCTTTTTTTGGGGGGGCTGTGTCCTTTATAGCCAGCCACAGAGTTGTGGGTACAGTCTATACTGCAGATCTGGGTGTATATGTCTACCTGCCTTGCCCGGTACCTTGCAGGGAAGATACTGCGGTCAGAGTGGACCCAGGGTAACTTGGGAAGGGGGCGTCAGGGCTTATGAGTTGTACAGGTGGAGCGGTAAGCAGGAGGGGCGGGAGATTCAGATTTCCGTCAGGCTCCAACCCACTGATAGCCGAGCCCTGCTGCCCTAGGAGCCCGCTGTGAGGCCAATACCTTTGATGGCGAGCGCTGCCTCTATGGGGCACTGAGCGACCCCATCCGCCGGGCTCTGCGGGATTACAAGCAGGTCACGGCCTCCTGCAGGCGCCGGGATTACTATGATGACTTCTTGCAGAGGTGAGCTGGGCCCTGGGCACCAGGTGATGCGCAGAGGGCGGGGCTTGCATGCGCTGGGCATGCGCAGTTGGGCGCACACTGGGCTAGGCGCCACGATCTGAGCCGTCCAGTGAGTGTCGCTGTTGCCCGGTGTCCGCAGGCTCCTGGAGCAGGGCATCCACAGTGACGTGGTCTTCGTGATTCACGGAAAGTCCTTCCGCGCGCATCGCTGCGTCCTGGGGGCGCGCAGTGCCTACTTCGCCAACATGCTGGACACCAAGTGGAAGGGCCGGAGCGTCGTGGCGCTGCGGCATCCGCTGGTGCGCCCCGTCGAGGGGGGGGGGGTGTCCAGGGGCCCGAACAGCCGCGCATGCGCTGATCGCTGATCGCCTGCCCCTGACCGTCGTGCCCCGTGGTCTCTGTGTCCCACAGATCAACCCGGTGGCGTTCGGAGCCCTGCTGCAGTACCTGTACACAGGTGACTCCATGCTCAGGTGCGGTGGGCGGGGCGAGGGCCACCTCGCTGGACAGCCAGGTGACCTTGCACCTCTAGGCCTTCTCGGGTGGGGCGTGGGCAGTGGCCTGGCCTGCCCGCTGGGCCACCTGTGGCTGTCCCCTCCCCTCAGTCCCGCGCTAGGCTACCACCTAGGGCGCTCCTTTGGGGCACGGGATGTCCCCGAGGGCCCCTCCAGGCCCTGATCGGTCCCCCCTGCGCCCAGGCCGCTTGGACATCGGAGTGGAGCACGTCAGCGACTGCGAGCGCCTGGCCAAGCAGTGCCAGCTGTGGGACCTGCTGGGCGACCTGGAGGCCAAGTGCGAGAAGGTGTCGGAATTCGGTGCGTCGCGGGGCTCTGGGCGCGGGGCTCCGGGTGGCGCCGCAGGGTCGGCCCGGCCCTGATGGCGTCTCGCTCCGCAGTGGCCTCCAAGCCCGGCACGTGCGTCAAGGTGTTGACCATCGAGCCCCCGCCCGCCGACCCCCGGCTCCGGGAGGACCTGGCGCTGCTGGCCGACTGCGCGCTGCCCCCCGAGCTACGGGTGAGCGCGCTGCAGGTGGCCCTGCCCCGCCCCGGGCTCCCCGCCGGGGCCACCCCTGCCCTTCTGAGCGCCGATGGGTCCCTCTCCCGTGTCCCAGGGCGACCTCGGGGAGCTGCCCTTCCCCTGCCCCGACGGCTTCAACAGCTGCCCAGATGTCTGCTTCCGCGTGGCCGGCTGCAGCTTCCTGTGCCACAAGGTACCTGTCCCCCGGTCGCCCGCCCTGCCCCGGCCCCTGCCCCTGCCCGGCCCCCGCTGAGCCCGGCCTCCCCCAGGCCTTCTTCTGCGGCCGCAGTGACTACTTCCGGGCCCTGTTGGAGGACCACTTCCGAGAGAACGAGGAGCCTGCGGCCTCTGGGGACCCCCCGGTTGTCACCCTGCAAGGCATCTCCCCCGAGGTCTTCACGCACGTGCTCTACTACGTGTACAGCGACCGCACCGAGGTGCGCTGCGGCCGGGCGGCGTCGGGGGAGCGGGGACGACGTGGGGGGGAAGATACTGCGGTCAGAGTGGACCCAGGGTAACTTGGGAAGGGGGCGTCAGGGGGTGACGTCGGGGGTCGACATGGGGGGGAAGACGTGGAGGGGTGACATCGGGGAGAAGACGTTCGGGGGAGATGGGGTGGGATGTCGGGGAGCTTCATAGGGGGTGACGTCATGGGGGGGGCTACGTGGGGGGGGGGCGCTGTGCCTTTGGACAGAGGGGCCCTGGTGGCTTCCGACCAAGAACGGGAGACAGACTCTGGTCCTTGGGGGCATCGGGTCAACTCCTCACGATCCCCAGTTGCTCCAGCAGATAGGGTGCCGTGGGGACTGTAACCCTATGTCCTTAAGGGTCCCGACCCTCCTGCCCACCCAGGGCCACAGACTCCTGGGGTCCTGGGCTCTCCTGTCACTTCCTCCCCTGGTGCCTCCCTCTGCCCTCAGTTACCCTGAGACTTCGCCAGCGTGAGGCCTCCCGGTTGGCAGTGGGTGCTGTTGGCCGTCCCCCTGGTGGGGTGTCTGAGGGTGTGATGGCCGCGGTGCTGTCACTGGGCACTCAAAACAGGCCAGCTCCAAGGCTGGTTTGATTCTGGATCAGCTTAGCCGGGTGCACAGCGCCCACTTGTCATCCCAGTGGCTCAGGAGGCTGAGGCAGGAGGATCTCCTGTTGGAGGCCAGCCTCGGCAACTAGTGAGGCCCTGACTCAAAATACAGAGGGGGCTGGGGACGGACGGGGCTCAGTGGTTGAGCACAGTTGGGTTCAGTCCCTGGCACCAAAAAAAGAACCCCACACAAGCCCCAAGCTTGTTTCTGGTTAGGGTCTGAGGCGAGTGTCCCAGGGCAGGTGGCTTGCTGGGGACCCAGGTTGTCTTCTCCCTCTTGCTTCCCTGCCACCCCTAAGGGGACCCCAGACCTTCCTTCTGTAGGTGACTATTTCAGGCTCTCAAAGCCAGGCGGTCTCTCTCAGCTACTTGGCTCTAGCACAGCAGAAGCCATTGCATTCCCAGGCTGAGGGCCTGTGTTCCAATAAAACTTTATTTACACCCACGGCCCCCAGGCTGAGGCTCACCCACCTGCCCAGGGCGTTACCTTCTGCTTAGGGAAGTTGAGCCACAGGCAACTTCCTGATGTCGGAGGAAGAGGAAGATGGGGGCGAGTGGTTTCCTTCTCCAGGAATCACTGAAAGTTGCACCTGTCAGTTCTCACGCTCCCCCAGAAATTGCTTAGTGACCACACTTGCCAATGGGGAGGGGGGGAAACAGTCCCTGTCACTTTAAGAAGGGGAGAAGAAGCCGGGCGCGGTGCCCCCACCTGTCATTCCAGGGGCTCGGGAGGCTGAGGCAGGAGGATCACAAGTTGGAGGCCAGCCTCAGCAATTCAGTGAAGCCCTCAGCAACCTCGTGAGACCCTGTCTCTAAAATATAAAAAGGGCTGGGGACAGGGCTCAATGGTAGGTTTAGCACCCCTGGGTTCAGTCCCTGGCACCAAAAGGGGGGTGTGTGAGGCATTCTGGGGGACAGATGGCAGTCTCCATTGCAGCACCCAGCTGGAAAGAGCTTTTAGCTGCCTCCTGTCTCCCACAATCCCAGGCCTGGAGGCCTCTGCTCAGACTCCTTCCCATGCTCAGCCTCTACCTGGCTCCTCGGGCCTCCCTTCCTCCTCCTCTACTTCATTATTTCCTATCCTGCAGCTTGGCCCAGCGCCCTGGCCCTGCCCTGGGGGTATATCCTGAAGACACTCCTTACTGAAGGAGCTTTGGGCCCCAAGGCCACCTTCTTGACAGCTCACAGCGGGAATTGGTTTGACACTGGACCAGCCCCCGTGAGCTGTGTGATCTCACCCAGGTTACTTAACTTCTCTGTGTCTCCGTGATCCCCTCTGGAAGCACCTGGGATAATGCCTGCCTTTACTCCCTCAGGTCTTGGGCAAATGCGCATGTCACGGCTGGCCAAGCAGGTAGCACGGTACCTGGCCTGGCACAGGGCCGGCAGCCTGACACTAGTCGGACACCTAGCCTTCCCCTGCCAGGGACAAAGCCCTGGGTTGCTCCCAAGTCCCCACAGGCAGTTCCTCCCGACACCCCATCCCCCGCCTCTCAGGAGCCACATTCCCCCTTGTCAGGGTCCCTGCCTTCGCCTCCAGCAGCCACCTTCTCTGTACCTGCCCTGACGGCCTTACCCAAACAAGCAAACGGGCACAGAGAAGTTAAGTGACCTGCCCAGGGTCACACAGCTAGAAGTAGCACAGTCCACCCAGGTCTGTGCGATTGGGGGCTCAGCCAAGACACGGGGGGGGGGGAACCCCTTCAGTTCTCTTCTGTCCCTGTGTCCCCATGGGTGGGGATCTAGGCCAAGCTTAAGAGCCTGAGTGGCCTCTGCTCCCTGGATGTCCCGCCCTCCCCACGCAGGTCTGAGCGCGGCCACGGGTGACCTGGGTGACCAGGGGCTGCGCCGTCGCCCCTTCTTTTCCGCAGCTGCCCCCCGAGGCGGCCTATGACGTGCTGAGTGTGGCGGACATGTACCTGCTGCCGGGCCTCAAGAGGCTGTGTGGCCGCAGCCTGGCCCAGCTGCTGGACGAGGACAGCGTGGTGGGCGTGTGGCGCGTGGCCAAGCTGTTCCGCCTGGCGCGGCTGGAGGACCAGTGCACGGAGTTCATGGCCAAGGTCATCGAGAAGGTGGGCGGCGGGCGAGTGGGCGTGGTGGTGGGGGGGTGGACAGGTGGATGGGGCAGGGCGGTGGGCGAGGTGGCGGGCAAGTGGCAGGGCAGTGGGGGAGGTGGGCGTGGTGGTGGGCATGCAGGTGGGCGGGGCGACAGGGAGGTGGGCGTGGCAGCAGGGAGGTGGGCGGGGTGGGGGGGCTGTGGGGGAGTACGTGGGTAGGTGGGCGTGACCGAGAGGTAGGCGTGGTGGGCATGACCAGGAGGTGGGCGTGGTGACGGGGCTGTGGGCGGGCAGGTGGGCGTGACCGGGAGGTAGGCATAGCAGCAGGGAGGTGGGCGTGGCGGCAGGGAGGTGGGCGGGGCGGCGGGCAGGTGGTGGGTAGGTGGGTGTGACCGAGAGGTAGGCGTGGCGGCAGGCAGGTGGCAGGGTGGCAGGCAGGTAGGCGGGGTGGGGGGCTGGGGGGGTCGTGGGTAGGTGGGCGTGACCAGGAGGTGGGCGTGGCGACGGGCAGGTGGGTGGGGCTGTGGGCGGGCAGGTGGGCGTGACCGGGAGGTAGGCGTAGCAGCGGGAAGGTGGGCGGGGCGGCAGGCAGGTGGGCGTGGTGATGGGCAGGTGGGCGTAGCAATGGGCAGACGGGCGTGGTTACAGGCGGGTGGGCGTGGTTACAGGCAGGTGGGTGTGGTTACAGGCGGGTGGGCGTGGTTACAGGCGGGTGGGCGTGGCACCCGGTGTCCACAACCCTCTGAGCCCGCCTGTCCTGCAGCTTGTGGAGCGGGAGGACTTCGTGGAGGCCGTGAGGGAGGAGGCCGCGGCCGTGGCCTCCCGGCAGGAGACGGACTCCATCCCCCTGGTGGACGACATCCGCTTCCACGTGGCCAGCACCGTGCAGACCTACAGCGCCATCGAGGAGGCCCAGCAGCGGCTGCGGGCCCTGGAGGACCTGCTGGTGTCTATTGGCTTGGACTGTTGAGGCCAGGCCTGTGACCGGGCAGGCCTCCAGATTGGGCCTCCCTCGGGCACGGGCGTGCGTGTGCGTCTGCGCGTGGAGTCTTCTTGCTCCTTGTACACTGAGAGCATCAGGGTGGGCGGACGGGGCTCGCTGGCCCACCCAGGACCTGGGGAACCCTGGGGGGAGGGTCTCCGTGGCCACAGCCACCTCCTCCCCAATGCACAAACCAGCTTCCAGGACCCCGGGCTGGGCACCACTCAGGAAAAGCCGGGGCAGGGGACTCTGGCCTCTCGGGGCCTCCCTCCCCGGGCATCCGGCCCTGGCCCAGCCCGGTCCTGGCTTGCTTTGACCCTTCCCGCGTGTGGGGCCGGGCGGGAGGGCGGGGCAGCCTGTGTGGTAATAAAGAGTGGCTTCGCGGCAGGTCCCCAGCCTGTGTCAGGGGACAGCTTGGGGAGGGGGGGGGCAGCAGAAGTGGGGCCCAGTGCAGAGGCTGGCCAGAGGCTCAAAGCCGACCTGGACGTCTCTGTGGGCCTCAAGCCTCCTTGGCCCTGTCTCTGCCTCCATTTCCTGCCTCCACTGGCCTCTGACTGTGGTGGGCCTCTTTGGGCCTCCTTCCAGGAGGATCATTTTCCCTCAGCCTAGACCCCATCTCCTCTCCAGGGAGCCCCTTGTGGCCCTTCCTACAAGGACTGTGACATTTTAGTCTGATGGCAAAACATTTCCTGTGTGAAGCTGTCCAGGGCCCCAGGAGGTAGTGGGCCATGGGGAAGGAAATGAGGGGGTCAATATGGCAGAACTTCCTGTGGCCACGGAGCCCTCAGTGAGGCCTCTGAGTCCACGAGGCTACTCAGGCTGCACAGTGTGGGGTGAGGGGGCCCAGGGACACAGGACCAGCTGCGGCATTGAGAGGATTTCTGCTTAGTTTCTATAATGTGGATTTTAGGGTTTCAAAACCACATCTGACCCTCATTTAACATTTTTTGGGGGAAGGAGATACTAGGGATTTAATCCAGGGGTGCTGGGGTGCTCTACCACTGAGCCACAACCCCAGCTCATCACCACCCCCACTTTGTTTGAGGTAGGGTCTCAGTAAATTGCTGAGGCTGGCCTCCAACCTGTGATCCTCCTGCCTCAGCCTCCCCTGTTGTGAGGGTTATAGGTCAGGGCCACCCTGTCTGGTTTCACAGCGCCTTCTATCCCGAGTGAAAAGATTTCACAGGTATAAAAATATAAAATATTTATAAAATAAAATAAATATAAAAATAAATCAAGGGGCTGGGGTTGTGGCTCAGTGGTAGAGCACTCACCGAGCATGCACGAGGCCCTGGGTTTGACCCTCAGCACCACATAAATGTAAAATAAAGAGATTGTGTCCACCTAAAGCCAAAAAATAAAAACATTAAAATAAAATAAAAAATCAGTGGAAAAAAGGCAAATAAAAACTGAAGAAATAAAGTCTGGCACTAAAATGCAAGGAGGGCTTCTCAAGAAGGGGATCTGGAATGATCAGAGCAGGAGGGACCCATGCAGACAGAGGGTCTGTTGAGACACAAGTGGGCCAGGTGCTGTGGCCCACGCCTGTCACCGCAGAGACTCGGGAGGCTGGGGCAGGAGGATCGCGAGTTGGAGGCCAGCCTCAGCCACTTAGGGAGGTCCTGAGCAACTCAGCGAGACCCAGTCTCTAAATAAGATCTGAAAGGGTGACTTGAAGTCAACATGAATCAATAAAACTGTCCCTGCGTTTGGGTACAAGTTGATATCTGGTGTGCCCTGTGATTTTTTTTTTGTTGTTCACATTCATTTTGATTTTTAAAACTATGAGCTTAAAATATTGCTTCTCTTGATAGTGAAGGTTCTTGATGATGAAGGTGCTTGGGCCTCCCTTGAACCTCGTGTCCCCAGTGAGTCCCTCAGTGCCTTGCCCAGCCCTGCCCTGAGTTGTAGTCTCTAAGTGCATAATAATAATTCATTTTTCCACCATCCTATAATTTCTTTTTTTACATATGCTTTTTCTCTGCTGAGAAAACTCCTATGTAACCCTCAATACCCCTCGAGCTGAGCAGACGAAAGATCAAAGGCAGGGCTCAGGCTGCAGCCTGCACACGGGGGTTGGAGGAAGAGGGTCGGGTGTTCTAGCTGGGATCAGGGACAGCAGTGGTCCCTGGGGCAGGAACGTGTCACTTGGGAAGAAGTGGAAGTACCCTGAGAGGTCTTTATATTTTGAGCACCAGAGGGGACATTCTGGCCGGACTTCTCAGATTCTCTCTTCAGGGCCCCAGACCAAGTGGCTTGCAAAACATGAACCTGATGCAAGATGTGAAGTTGTGTCACCGCCCTGACCCATGGCTGGCTCAGTCCCCGTCACTCTGCAAGATGGAACGCCCGGATCGAGAGGTCTGCATTGTCCCCTTGAATGTGTCTCTGCTTTCCTTCTTTTTGGTCCCAGGGATTGATCCCAGGGGTGCTGAACCCCTGAGCCCCGTCCCCAGCCCTTTTAACTTTTTATTCAGAGACAGGGTCTCACTGAGTTGCTCAGGGCCTCGCCAAGTGGCTGAGGCCAGCCTCCACCTTGTGATCCTCCTGCCTCAGCCTCCGGAGCTGCTGGGATGACAGGTGTGTGCCCTGGTGCCCGGCTCGCTTATGTTTTAAGGGTCTCTCTGGCTGTTTGGGGACAACAGACTCCCTGAGGCCAGCTGGGGTGGGGTCGGGGGACCGCTCCTTCAGAGCAAGGGCCGCAGGGGAGCAGGACAGTCCGACCCTGGCCAAGCTCTGGAGGCCACCCACCCACGGAACCCAGAGCGCTGGAGTGTGCATCAGGCGACCAGCCCGACACGGCAGGGCTCACCCAGGACTCCACTGTCCCTCCCAAAAGGGTCCCAGGGCCCCCTCTAAGGGAGGCCTGTCACGTGGGACAGACAGACAGACAGACAGCGTTCAGAAAACATCTGGTTTATTAGGGTTAGCGGTAGCGTACATGGGTTCCTTTAAGAGTTCCAGGCCAATCCACGTTCCCCACTAACAGTACACGGGAGGGATGTGACTTGAGCCGCGGTGACAATGACATACCCGTCCATGGCTTGGAAGATGACCGGGATCCTAATAGATGGATGGCGGCCATCGGCGGCCAGAGGAAGGAAAGCTACTGAGAGACGGTGGGGCCTGGAGGTGGCATGCGGCCAGAGACCTCTGGGGGGGTCCAGAGCGTCCTGAGGGTGGTGGCCCCTGGAACCTTCTAGAAGGTGACTGCTGCCCACTGCCTTGCTACCTGCAGAGGGTGACCTTTACCTAAAAAAGATTTTCAGGCCCCAAACCCAGTTCCCTATGGAGGCCCGTGACTTGGAGGCCCTGGGGACCATCCCACTCCGGATCAGCGCTGGGCCTAATGTCCAGGCAGGGTTTGGACCAGCTGCATCCTGGGGTCCCCTCCTGGGCTCTGCCCTCCTCTCACCCCTCAAGGCCAAGCCCTGGGGGACCCCGGGGGGACCCAGTATCCCTTCCAACCCCAAGTGCCTCGATGCCGCGGTCCAGGACAGGACCCTGAGGGCCAGAATGTCACCACGGAGCTGTCAATGCCGATGGTGACCCTGGTTCTAGGCTGGCCCGGATTTTTGAGAGACAGAGGGGCACCCAGCATGGGGCACTTCCAGATGTGGCTGATGTGCCACGGATCGAGCCACAGAGGAGGCACGTCCGTGTCCCCTGTCCCCTGTCCCCTCTTCCAGGGTTCACAAGATGGTCCCTCATTTCAGGTCATTTTTTTCTCTCTGGAATATTAGTAACTCATGAACAAGACATATAAGTGGGCCCCCCTTGGTGACTCTGTCAGGGCTTCTATGGAAGGACATCCAGGGGTCCAGGGGGAGCCTCCCGGCCACCCCCCCAAGAAGGACAGGGCACTCCCGCCACCCCCAAAGAAGAAGGGTCCGAGCCCCCCAGATTCTGAGCTTCCATATTGGGGATCCTGGCAGGAGGAGCATCCCCTCCCCCAAGAGGGGTCCAAAGGGCACCCCGACTTCTCCCTCGCAACCCCGCGGGGTGTCCCCAGCGGCCGAGCTCCCACCCATGGTTCTAGTCGCACTAACGAGACTTTTGAGGTAACAGCAAGTCCCAAGGTCAAGGTGAAAGAGTTCCCAAGGGCGGGGGGGGGATCCCCAGTTATTGCTGGCTCACAGGGCGGCCACGGGCAGGGCCAGGGCTGGGGTGGGCACCTGAGAAGCCCAGGTCAGGCTCGGTCCTTGTCTGGGAAACGTTGGGTGACACTCGTTTAGGCCGTGACTGAGCCCTGGGCAGGGGCAGGGGGCATCTGGGTCCCAGCTCTCAGCGGGGGCGGCCAACAACTGCGCTGTAATTCCCTCCTCTGGCCACCAGAGGGCGCCGTGGAGCCAGCCCTGAGATTCCCAGGGTGGCTCTGGGTGGCAGAGAAGGACCATGAGGCCCTGGGGGGCAGCTGCTCCTTGCCACTCAGCCACCCATTCCGATAGTCTCTGCTTTAGAATAGACATTATATATTAGATACTTCATCTGCAATACAACTCTCTCTTATAGCATCGGTGACATTAGTGTCCCCAAAAAAGGCAGCCTCTTTTCTGAGGGGGGAGGGGTACCAGGGATGGAACCCAGGGGGGCTTTAACCCCTGAGCCCCGTCCCCAGCCCTTTTTCTATTTTATTTAGAGACAGGGTCTCGCTGAGTTGCTTAGGGCCTCGCTTTGGCTGAGGCTGGCCTCCACCTTGTGATCCTCCTGCCTCAGCCTCCCGAGGCACTGGGATGACAGGTGGGCCCCTGGGCCTAGAGCTAAGGCAGCCTTTTGTTTTTTTTTTTAGATATCTACAGCACTCAGAGGGGGACCGAGCCTCCCCTGGCAGAGGGAAAGGGGTGCGGGCAGAAGAGCCTCGGTCCATGGCTCAGGGACCTTCCGAGGCCACAGGCTACACTGCTGCTTCCTGAAGATTGACCTTGGATTGTAAATCAGCTGGCAAGGTCACGGGTGGCTGCTCATGTGGAGGAAGTGCCAGTCATTTGCTGAGCCTTGGAAGGGCACGTGAGTCTGCCCCAGGAGCTGGCCTGGGTGGGGACACAGGCCACATCGTCACACACCAGAGAAAGGCCACAGAGTCATGGCTGGTCAGAGAGGGCCACTGGGCGGGAGCTTGAGTAGGGGCCAGGGGTGGACACTTCTCCGATTATTGCATCTGGTTTCCTGGGTCACCAGGGATCCCTGGGAACCTCTAGGAGCCGGGAGAGGCGGGCAGAGTCCCTGCATATTTAATTAATTATTATTATTATTATTATTATTATTTTTTTTTTGGTCCCAGGGATGGAACCCAGGGGCACTTAACCCCTGAGCCCTGTCCCCAGCCCTTTTTATATTTTTTTTAGAGACAGGGTCTCACTGAGTCGCTCAGGGCCTTGCTAAGTGGCTGAGGCTGGCCTCCAACTTGCGATCCTCCTGCCTCAGCCTCCGGAGTGGCTAGGATTATAGGCGTGCGCCACCACGCGGGGCCCTGCTTATTTAAGAAAAAAAAAATTTAATAGAGTCCCTCTGTGGGAATTACCTGTCACCCTTCTCTTTCTCATTATTACTATTATTATATATATATATATATATTTTTTTTTTGCATAGTGTCTACCCTTTAGGGTAGTTCCAGTGCCTTGTAACCTTATATATGACATAAATTTATTTTTTTTTAAAGTTAACTGCGCCAGGGGTCCCTCCAATTTGGCGATTGGTTGGTTTTTAAGCCACTCTGAAGTAGCCAGCTCTGAGCTCCCTCTGCCCGCTTCCCCCAGGCCATGAGCTGGTCCCTTGGCCAGTGCATTCAGGGCGGGGACCCTCTGGGGACCCCTCTGGGGACAGCCATGGTTATCCTTTGGGAGACCCACATGTTGATTTCATGGAAGACGGAGTTGGTCACTTCCGGAAGCTCTTTGTGGAGGACGTGGTAGGCACCTTCGTAAATCTGCCGTCAGAGGAGACACAGGGGGGGTCAGGGCTACGTCATCAGAAGAAGTGGCAGGTTGTGGGGGTGGGGAGTGGACACAGGGGACAGGAGTGGGCAGTGTCCTTAGGGCCAGCTCCCTGTGCCTGGAGCATCTGGCTTTCACTCCCCACCCCCCACCTTTTTTTGAGAGGGAGGGCAGGGTAGGGGACAGGGCCCTGCTAAGCTATGGAGGCTGGCCTCCAATTTGCGATCCTCCTGCCTCAGCCTCCCAAGTCGTTGGGATGATAGGCGGGCACCACGGCACCGCCGGTGGGGAGGCAGGACCTGTCAGCCGGAATGTCCCCCCGGAGCTGGGATCTGCCCCACTGGTTTCTGGGTCATGTGTCCTGGGGGCTCAGCAGGGGCTCCACTCCTCATCTGGGAGCTTCCTTCCAGTTCAGTCAAATAAAACTAGCACATCTGTGTCCCCACCTTGAGAGTCTGTCCGAGGCAGCCAGGGCTGTCTCTTGGGTCTAACAGGCCACATAGCCAAGCCTCAGGGCCTGTCCCTGGGAGGTCCCTCGTCCACCCGCAGGGCCACCTCCTGCAGACTGTCAAGTGCCCCAGCATCTCTGTGACTATGTCTCTGGCTGCTGCTGGGCCTGGGGTTGCTGAGGCTGGCACCCAGGGAGGTTGGGGACCATGCATGTCATTGGAACTTGGAAGGGACATTCTCTCTGGACACTGTATTTGTTCAGCAAACAAACAGTGGCAGGATCCAGGTCCTCCCACAGCTCTCCAGGATCTGATTAGACACACCCACAGGGAAGCCCGCCTCCTGCCACGCCCCAGGGCGGGGCTATGGTGTGGGCGGGGCTACACTGTGGGTGTGGCTAAACTGGGACAGGGCTATGCTGTGGGTGGAGTTATGCTGTGGGGCGGGGCTATGATATGGGGTGGGGTTATGATGTGGATGTGGCTAGGTGGTGTGGTGAGGCTACACTGTGGGTGGAGCTAGGCTGTGGGTGTGGCTAAACTGTGGGACAGGGCTATGCTGTGGGTGGGGTTATGCTGTGGGCAGGGCTATGCTGTAGGTGTGGCTAAATTGAGGGACAGGGCTATGCTGTGGGTGGGGTTATGATTGGGGTGGGGCTATGATGTGGGTGTGGCTAGGTGGTGTGGTGAGGCTACACTGTGGGTGGAGCTATGCTGTGGGTGTGGCTAAACTGTGGGACAGGGCTATGCTGTGGGGCTGGGCTACAATAGGGGGTGGGGCTATGAGGTGGGTGTGGCTAGATGGTGGGGCGGGGCTATACTGTGGGCAGGGCTATACTGTGGGTGTGGCTAAACTGGGACAGGGCTATGCTGTGGGGCGGGGCTATGATATGGGGTGGGGCTATGATATGGGGTGGGGCTATGATGTGGGTGTGACTAGGTGGTGGGGCGGGGCTATGCCATGGGCGGGGTAGGTTGTGAGTGTGGCTCAACTGTGGGACAAGGCTATGCTGTGAGTGGGGGTGGGGCTATGATGTGGGTGTGGCTAGGTGGCGGGGAGGGGCTACACGGTGGGCGGGGGCACAGTGTGGGCGGGGCTACAGGCTACACTGTAGGCGGGGCGGGGCCGGGCAGCCGCTCACCTTGAGAGTCTTGTCCTGGCTCTTGGCTGACTCCATGAGCAGGTAGGCCCCTTTGCTGTCACACAGGCGGTCTGCGGAGCCCTGGAGCAGCAGGAAGGGCAAGGTCAGCTTGGGGAGGGCTCGCTCCACCCGCGAGACAGCGTTGAGTAGTTGGATCCCAAAGCACACTTTCAGCCCCGCCCGGCAGATGAGAGGGTCCGAGTTGTAAAGCTCAACCTGGAGGAGGGGGGACCAAAACGAAAAGAAAAAGTCACCACCAGGGCAGGCCGGGGCTCACCCTTGCTAGGCTCAGATCATTTGTTTTTTTCTTTTTTGGTGTCGGAGAAAACCTCCGGGGTGCTTAACCCCTGAGCCACATCCCCAGCCCTTTTCATGTTTTATTTAGAGACAGGATGTCACTGAGTTGCTAAGTGGCTGAGGCTGGCCTCCACCTGACGATCCTCCTGCCTCAGCCTCCTGAGCTGCTGGGATGACAGGTGTGCACCCCCACACCCAGCCTCAGCAAGTCATTGCCCCGATATGTGGCCTGAGATGGGACATCTGCCCTACAGAATCTGGGTGAGAAGGCTCTAGAAGTGTCTCAAGCCCTGATGGGTAGGCGTGAGGCCCCAGTGCCCCTTTGCTTACTTTCCCCAGGGCAGGCTGGAGATCTGCCCTGTGGTGTGGACAGGGTTGGGGCAGAGGGCAGCCCCAGGAGACCCCAGGCCACCACTGGACTGGGACTCAGGCTCTCGACGGCCACACCCCCCCTTGTGTCACCACCCCTTGCAGGGCCTGGGCCAGAATTCCAGATCCAGGCCAAGAGGGGACCGGCTGTCCTGTGGTCACCCCTGCCATCCTGGATTCCGTCCCATGCCAGAGACTGAGCATCGCCGAGCGGACCATTGGTGAAAAGCCACCCGAGTCGGATTAGCCAGTTCCTGCAGCTGAGTGTGTGACTCCCAGCAGCCAAGGCCATCTGTTTGGCAGGCTGTGCTGGGCGGGAGTGGGTCATGGACCTCGGCTGCAGTGCAAAAGCAGCCCACCAGGGAGGAGAGCTGTAGGGCCACAGAGGAGCCCTGGTCTCAGGATTGCCCAAGTCCTGATGCCTACAGTGATAGCAACGAGAACACCCTGTGCCCAGCCCGGGGCCAGGACAGTGGGTCAGGGACCTGTTGAGTAATAAAAATAAGAACAGCTTTAAAAACAAAACAAAACAAAAAAAAGTCTAGTTACACCCGAGCTCTTACAAAATGCTCAGCCCTAATGTTTGTCTATATAATATCTAATAACGAATTTAACCTCCGTAACTACCTTGACCGAGGCACAGCTATTATTGTTGTTGTTGGTATCAGAGATTGAGCCCAGGGGTGCTTCGCCCCTGAGCCCCGTCCCCAGCCCCTTTTTCTATTTTATTTAGAGACAGGGTCTCGCTGAGTTGCTTAGGCCCTTTCTAAGTGGCTGAGGCTGGCCTCCAACTTGCAATCCTCCTGCCTCAGCCTCCCTCAAGCCGCTGGGATGACAGGCGTGTGCCACCGCACCTGGCTTATTATTCAATTTTTGCACATAAGGAAATTCAGGCAGAGAGAAGTTTAATAACCCCCCTGTTATGAGTTACCCCAATCCCTGTTTTGTCCTCTAGAACTTTTGATTTTCAGCTGGGTCCACAACTCCCCCAATGGAAGACTACATTCCCCAGCATCCCTTGCAGCAGGGCATGGTCACATGACCATGCTCCAACCAATAGGAGAAGAACAGGAGAGCTGCTGGTACCCTCTGGGTCCAAAGCTGGCCCTGCCTGTGGGTCCTTTAGGGAGGGAGTTGGGCCGTGTGGACCCAGGCTGGGGACACACTTGGACGTGTTGAGCTACAGGATGGGTCCCCTGGTGCTCAGAAGTCACCTGCCAGAGAACTAAGCCCTTTCCTATTCAAGGCACTGTAGTTTGGGGTCCCAGGTCCAGCAGGGTGGCCATGCCCTGGCCAGCTCCCCCCCCATCTTGCTGTGTCCACATCCGGGCTCCTCCAGGGCCCTTGGGGGCTCCACCCGCGCCTGCTGTGAGTCTCGGCCATAGGTCGGGTGTCCTGTGTCCATTTCCTGAAACTGGCCTGAGACTCTGCCCTGCTTGGAGTCCCCCCCAGCGCACCGGCCCCTTGGGGACTCTGCTCCAGGGCTGAATGGCTCTGGCGGCCCAGTGGCTTCCTGCCCTTGGCTTCCTTTCCCATGTCACGTAGACCCTGTTTACACTGCGGCCTGTTCTGGGCCTGGGGAAGGAGCTGCCAGATGTGTGGGGGAAAGGGCAGGCCCCAGAAGGAGGGGAAAGGCCAGGGCCCAGGCCCTCCCTTCCAGATAGTGGCCATGCCAGCCCCATCCCAGCAGCCCTTGAGCATTTAAAATCAAAATCCACCTGAGGCCAGGTGCCCTGGAGCACGCCTATAATCCTGGCAGCTCGGGAGGCCAAGGCAGGAGGATCGCAAGGTGGAGGCCGGCCTCAGCCACTTAGGCACCAGGCAGCTCAGCGAGACTCTGTCTCTAAATAAAATACAAAACAGGGCTGGGGTCGGGGCTGCGAGGCCCAAGGCCTCTGGGTTCAGTCCCCAGTACCACCACACGTGCCCCCCACCCCCCCAAAAGAAAGGCAAGATCAGAAAAGGTCATAGAGAGACACAAAGAGGCAGAGCTGGGTCCCTCTGAGTCACAGATGTCAACGGACTTGACTGGCAGGAACAAAAGGGGCCCTCATCGGGCGTCCCCAGCCCTCCTGAGACTTTGCTGACTGGGTGCCCACCCACAGGGTGGCAGGGGCGAGATAAAGACTTGGCCTGACTCGGCAGAAACGCCCAGGTCCCTGTTTACCAGGAGCCCGGAGCCCCGTGTTGACATCTCGCTGTCCCCGCGGCCAGCTGCAGTGGACGCCCAGCCGCAGGGGTCGAAATTCCTGAGTCAGACCAGAAGGGTTGGGAAGCAGGATGTCACCTTCCCGTCTGCCCTCTGCTGGCGACGGTCTCCTTCTGGATAGGAGAGGGTGTCCCCGGGTGGGCCTCTACTCCCCAGTGGCATGTGACTGACTGAATGAGCACTCTTGCCTCCAAGTGACTTTGTGTTATCCCAAGTTGGGGGCTCTGGGACTTCCTGGGGGACAGGCTGTTTGCATAAACCCACTGCAACTTCTGGGGATTCCTTCTAGAAGGCGCTTCAAAAGCAGAAAAAAAAAAGAATAATCTGATAACTTGATTCTATAGACTATATCAAAACACCACAAGGTACCCCAAGACATGTACAATTTGGGGGGTGTCCTAGGAATAGAACCCAGAATTACTGTACCCCTGAGCTCCATCCCCAGCCTTTTAAAATTTTATTTATTTATCTTTTTGGAAACAGGATTTTGCTAAATTGTTGAGGCCGGCCTCCCATTTGTGATCCTCCTGTCTCAGCCTCCTGAGTGGGTGGGAGTCCTGAGATCAAACGGTGGGTGACCACCATGGAGACTAGAGCAAGAACCGAGCCAAAGAGGGTGACAAGGAAGCATGGTCGCTTGTCCTGACCGTGACAGTGGGTCTGGCCTTACATGTGTGTCCCTGCCCTGTCTCCCTCCTGAAGTATTGGGATTATTCAGGATCCTGGTGCCGGCTACTTACTTTTTTGCTTAATTAAAGTAACTGATTAATTAATATTTGGTGACCAGGATGAAACCCAGGGGTGCTCTACCACTGAGCTTCATCTCCAGCCCCTTTTATTAGTTCTTCAAAAATGGCTTAAAAGTTGCTTAGCGCCTAAGTTGCCGAGGCTGGCCTCGAACTCACGATCCTCCTGCCTCGGCCTCCCAAATTGCTGGGATTACATGCAGGCACCACCACCACCACACACCCAGCTTCAAAGGACATCCCAGCAGCTGGGGAGGCTGAGGCAGGAGGATCGCCGGTTGGAGGCCAGCCTCAGCCACTTAGCAAGTCCCTGTCTCAAAAAAATAAAAATGGGGTGGGGACGGGGCTCCATGGTCGAGCACCCCTGGGTTCAATTCCATGCCTCTCCTGGGTTCAGAGAATGGTTCTCTCAGCTCTGCCTCGGTGACAGTGACAGAGGCCTGGGGACAGTGACAGAGGCCTGATCCTTGATTCTGGAAGCGTCTGCAGTATCGGTGGGGCTGAGCCGGTCCCCACCTATGCACATGGAGGGAGGCGGAGGGGGGCTTCTCTCAGCTGCTGGGCTTCCAGAACTTTCCATCTGGCCGGCCTGGGTGACCGTAGCTGTGACAGAAGGCAGGGCCAGGGCCTCTCCGGGTGTTTAGAGAACAGAGATTTGGTCCTGGGCACAAATCGCCTCCATCTGTAAATGGTAGATGTCCCCAGGGCCACGTGTGCTCAAAATGGGGGTCTCTCTCTTCCCGTTTCTACCCAGGGCCAGGGGGCGGGGACAGGGATGGGGGCAGTTCATTCCACTTGACATTGGGCGGCGACCAAGGATTTGAAGGCGTCCCAGGCCAGAGAACTAGCTGGAATGGCATTCGAGGATTTTCAAGGTGGGAGGGAATTCGATACAGCGTGAAAAACCCCATTGTTAGCAGCGGAATGATTAAGATGTCAGGAGCCTTATTTTTTATTTTATTTTATTTTTTTAATTTTTGGTGCCAGGGACTGAACCCAGGGGCACTTGACCTCGGAGCCCCATCCCCAGCCCTTTTTTGGTATTTTATTTAGAGACAGGATCTCGCTGAGTGGCTGAGGGCTTTGCTAAGTGGCTGAGGCTGGCCTCCAAACTCATGATCCTCCTGCCTCAGCCTCCCAATCCACTGGGCTGTCTG
Source organism: Marmota monax (assembly GCF_021218885.2). Lineage (NCBI taxonomy): Eukaryota > Metazoa > Chordata > Mammalia > Rodentia > Sciuridae > Marmota > Marmota monax. The sequence goes on along the minus strand of NW_026694242.1, from coordinate 1,216,594 downwards.
TCGTCTTTAATTTCTGATTAGGGAACCCTAGAACAAGGGCCCGAACAGTGACCTCTTGTTTCCCAGAGCTGCCCAAGAGCATTGGGCCCTGAGGAGACAGACCCAGGCTCCCATCCTTACTTAGCTGCTGTGTGTTTTTGGGGAGGGTGACTTGCCCTCTCTGGGCCCGAGCTTCCACATCTGCAAAGAAGAATCCAAAGGCTGACTTCGGCAGGTTCTGAGGGGACCCCAAAGGCTACAGTGTCTTGCATGGAAGAAGAAGGATGCCATTGATTGTCCCCTGGGTGGTGTTGGGACAATAAGAAGGTATACCCGCCTCCCACGGAGACGGTCAGCCGGGGGCTCCTTGTAACAGGAGGATCAAACACACCAGCAGGAAAAGAGGCATCCAGGAGCAGGCCTGTCCATCCAATGAGCTCAAATCTCCACCCTTGCCCTCTGGCTGGCTGTGCCACCTTTGATAGGTGACTTGACCTCTCTGGGCCTCCATTTTTCTCATCTGTGAAATGGGGGGAAGGCAGCTCCCCCGCCTGTCGGGATCCAATCAGACTCCACGTTGGGATTCCCTCTTTCTGGAACTTGAGGTTCTGCCTTTTTCCACGGGGAGATTCTGCTTTTCAGAATGATTTTTTCCCCCTTTGTTCAAATGGTCATTCAGAAAGGTCCTAGGTCTGCGGCCGCTCGAGGCTGGCCTCTGGTGAGGGAGACTGGCCCCGGGTGCCATTCTGCTGAGGCTGGCCTCCAGCTTGCGATCCTCCCCCTCATGCCCCACTCCTTTTCCTGGACACAATAACCTGCTCTTGGACAACCAGCCAATGAGAATCACCCCCTGAAGCCAGGTGTGGGGGCCCACACCTGTCACCCCAGGGACTCGGGAGGCTGAGGCAGGAGGATGGCGATTTCGAGGCCAAGCCTCAGCCATTTAGCAAGGCCCTAAGCATCTTAGAGAGACCCTGTCTGCAATTAAAAACTAATTTTTTCCAAGGGCTGGGGATGTGGCTCTGGTGGTAAAGTAACCCTGGGCTAGATCCCCAATTTAAAAAAAAAAAAAAAATCCCTGAGACTTTTGTTGAAAAGAGACACTGGTTTTTTGACGGAGGTTGCTCGGGTACAATTGCCAGTGGCCACCTTTCCTTCCATTTAGGAAAAGCCTTTCTGGGAATGAAGCCAGACCAGGGTGGGATGAGAATTGGGGAGAACCAAGGTGGTGAATAGGATTTTGGATCTCCTGGATACAGCCATGCCTGAAGCCCTTAGTTCTCTTTTTCAATCAATCCTTCCTTTGGCTTCAGTGACAGAGCAGCAGAATGCTAAGGATGGACCCAAACTTGGATTTCTCCAGGGTGAGGGGTTGCTGCCTTCACCTCTAGTTACACCGACCCCAAGTTACCCCCCCCCCCCCGATTTTCCGAAAGACTCACCTCTGTCTTGTTCCGGGAGAGGACGCTGGAATCGATGGGCCCCAGGGACATGTTTGGCAGGACAAGGTTGAGCACTTTCGCAGCGAGGACCTAGGCGGGGAGGCGAAACATGAGTCCCATGTGGCATCGACGCCCCCCTCTTCCTGAGGGACAGGCTACAAGTCCCATTAAGGACCGCGAGACCCAAATTGCACATCAGCCTCCGCCGATCTCCAGAGTCTCCACCCTGGACTCTGTGGGGTGGCTTTTCCCACAAGTCGCTCGTTGGCTGCGACCTTGAATGATTTGCTGCACCCCAGTCCCTTTTGGGGGGGGGTCCCACAAATACCCAGCAGGGACAGAGGCATCCAGATCAATTGGGGACGGATGAAAACAGGGGTTGGTGACCCCTGTATGCACAAGCCCAGGCACACAGTCGGTGCTTCCTATATGCTCACTGAACTTGAACCTGACTCGGGTCCAAGTCCCCCTCTCCTCCCCCATCTCTCTCTCTCCTTTGGGGATCTCGAGTGTCCCCAGGGGCAAAGAGCCCGGGTCTCACACCGTCTGCCTGCAGAGAGGACAGTTCCCATCCTCGGTGACACTTGGGGAAGGGGAGGGGCTGTTTCAAAAGTGAGGTGCCATATGCCGGAATTGGAGTCCGAGGGAAGGTGGGAGCCACGGGCAGCGCTGGAGACGCAGCAGGGAGCAGGGCCGCGGCGGGCAGTGCGCATGTGCGTCTTGGAACCAGCTTGCACGGGCCTGTCGCCTGTCCTAGCAGGCACCCTAACCTCACGTCAGACTCAGGTGGCCTCCCCCTGCCACTGAGGATGCTGAACCTCCCTGCACCCCAACGGTGCGGTGGTGCAGGCCTGTCATCCCAGTGGCTTGGGAGGCTGAGGCAGGAGGATCCCAAGTCGGAGGCCAGCCTCAGCAAAAGCAAGGCGCTCAGCAACTCAGAGAGACTCTGTCTCTAAATAAAATACAAAATAGGGCTTGGGGGGTGGCTCAGTGGTTCAGCGCCCCTGAGTTCAATCTCTGGGAACAACAACAACAAAAAAGATTTGGATCTTTGTCAACGTGGACGGGACATCTCTGAATTCACAGAACCAGATGCTCCTTGGAGAACCTAGATTCTGGAGGTGGGAATGGGCAAAAGATCTAAATTCAGGGCACTTTCAAAAGGTAAAAGATCTAAAAATGAAGAAAACAAAACAGCAGGTCATTGCAGAGAGTGAACAGACCCCCTGTAACCTTAATTAGTCTCCGACTGCATACAGGTGGACCTTCTGGGGAACTGTGTGTCTTCTGGGGCCTCATTATTGGGAGAGAATTGAGGATATGTTTTTTTCTAGCACTGGACTCAGGAAGGCCACAGGAGATTGGGGTGACCGATAGCCAGATGCCAGGCTCCCAGACACTGACCCCTGTCTGGCCAATCTGAGCCAGGAGAAGGCTGAGCGCAGGACTGACCGCCTCAGCCCTGACCCCGCGACAGAGGAGGAGCGGAGAGAGACCGGGCAGCGCCTGCTCCACTTTATCGGTCCCACCACCAGATCCCTCCTTTGCCAGCCGGCCCCGATTTTGAAGCCCGTCACCTGATTTTTTGCAAGGACCCGGGCACGGGAATCCTGGTCCATCTTTACAATTTGGTCATTTGCAAAAGAGACACACTTACCTTCACCCTTGAACCTAGGTCCCTGCTGGGGGCACCACTCAAGCCAAAATGTCTATGCCCCAAAGTGCCAAGACCTCACAATGCGGGCTCTCATTGAAGGGATGACATTCTAGACAGTTGGCTTTTAAGAAAACGAGTTCTTGCCAGATGTGGAGACGCACACCCATGATCTCAGCCGCTCAGGAGGCCGAGGCAGGAGGATTGCAAGGTGGAGGCCAGCCTCGGCCACTGAGCAAGGCCCTGAGCAACTCAACGAGACCCTGTCTCTAAATAAAATAGAAAAAGGGGCTGGGGATGGGGCTCAGGGGTGAAGCACCCCAGGGTTCAATCCCTGGTACCCCAAAATAAAACCCCAAGCCAGAGTGGAGAGCAGGGAAGGGTGTGGAGGCCAGGAGTTGAGGACGGCAGCACCTCCACCCAGAGAGAGAGCGAGCGAGCACCGTGGAGGTCGACCAGATGGCCACTGCTCTCTGCCCTCCTTGGGGGGAAAAAAAAATCTCCCAGAGTGTCCATCCCTGATTGTGAGAGCCCCATCACCGCTTCCCAAGAGAAGGTTCCGGAAGCCTGACCAGGGTATTGCTCACCCATAAGAAAAGTGGGATCCAAACCATTACCAATCTCGATGTGTTTTCCACCAAGTCTGTGAATATCTTCGGGTGATCCTGTGGGGGGCGGAGAGCGCCTTGGGCCCAGCTCAGGAGAAAAGGTCCCCGGACGGGCCCCATGGCTGACATGAGGTCCCCACCATCCCCCGGACCCCGACAGACAGGTGAGGTCAGGTCTGGTGCAGCCACAGGGAGGGTGTCCAGGTAGTAGCCACCCCCCAACCGGACGAGCAGGCGGTGCGATGGGATGGACGGTCAGACTCGGAGGCCAGGAGGGTGGACCTGGCTCTGTGTCCACGAGGGTGCCTCTGTCCCTCGGTCTCCTCGTCTATACAATGGGGCTCATCCAACCAGCCTCGAATGAGGGCTGGGCCTACTGCCCACGGCGCTCTCCCCGACTCCCTTTCCGGCTCCTGACCCTGAGAAGAACAGCTCAGAGACTTTCTTGTTGGTCGACTGAACAAGTGAGCGCAGTGCTCAAGTGGACGCTCCTGGTCCTGGGAACACGAGAGACACCCCCTTACTGGTCCCAGAGTTTTCATGGCGCCCACCACTCAGGCTTCTGCCCGCAGAGGCCTCACCAGGAGGACGGGATTGCCACGGCCTTCTCCTAAGGAGGTTCTGCAAAACCGACCTGCGCAGAGAAGGCCGGGTCTTCACGCCTTTTATGGGGACAGCGTCATGACCAGGGCCACCCGTGATGCGGCAGGACCCTGCGAGGCTCAAGTCAGACTGACTCTCTTTTCTTTTCTTGGTCCCAGGGATTGAACCCAGGGACACTTGACCCCTGAGCCCCGTCCGTCCCCAACCCAAAAGGTTGTTATTTAGAGACAGGGTCTCGCTGAGTTGCTGAGGCTGGTCTCCATCTTGCGATCCTCCTGCCTCAGCCTCCCCAGCTGCTGGGATGGCAGGTGTGACCACTGCGCCTGGCAGGATTTTCCTCAGGTAAAACTACGCCTGACGCCTCCCCGGGAAGGACTGGGCACTCGTTCCAAGATGTAGGACAAGGGGTCACTACACCGTTGACTTTCTGGGTCGCGATGATGGAACCACAGACGTCTAGCGACCGAGCGCAGAGGACCGCCGCTCATGGCTGTTGCTAGATGGGCTCCCGAGGAACTTCCTGATCGGGGGCCTAAACATGGAGGTGCGCCTGAGGAACTTCCTGTTTGGTGGCCTAAACATGGACGTGCGCCTGGGGAACTTCCTGATCCAGGGCCTCAACATGGACGTGCGCCTGAAGAACTTCCTGATGGGGCCTAAACATGGATGTGCACCTGAGGAACTTCCTGATGGGGGCCTAAACATGGAGGTGCACCTGAGGAACTTCCTGATCCAGGGCCTAAACATGGACGTGCACCTGAGGAACTTCCTGATCCGGGGCCTAAACATGGAGGTGCGCCTGAGGAACTTCCTGTCTGGGGGCCTAAACATGGACGTGAACCTGAAGAACTTCCTGATCCGGGGCCTAAACATGGACGTGCGCCTGGGGAACTTCCTGATCCGGGGCCTAAACGTGCACGTGCGCCTGGGGAACTTCCTGATCCGGGGCCTAAACATGGACGTGCACCTGGGGAACTTCCTGATGGGGGCCTAAACATGGACGTGCGCCTGGGGAACTTCCTGATCCGGGGCCTAAACATGGACGTGCGCCTGAAGAACTTCCTGATCCGGGGCCTAAACATGGACGTGCGCCTGGGGAACTTCCTGATCCGGGGCCTAAACATGGACGTGCGCCCAGCCTGGCTGGGGACGGGGACATCTTGACGCTGGCTGCCCCAGATCCTCAGGGACCTCATGGGGGGACAGTGGTTGACCTGATTCTCCTCTGGCCGCTGACCCTCAGCCCCCGGGGTCTGCCCAGGGAGGTTCAGGGGGCCCCTGTGACCTGCTGCTCGTTATCCACCGACGTCCTGGGCGAGCCCAGGTCAGGACTGTGAGGGACATCTCGTGGATGGACAGCCGGCGGGGACTTCGCCTCTGTCCCCAGGCCTCGGACACCGGATGATCCCTCCCAGAGACAGAAAATCACCCCACACCGCCCAGGACTTGCTTTAGAGCTTTTGCTTCTGAAATTTTCAGAAAAAAAAAAAAATTTCCAGAAATTTTTGCTGCCACCTTCTTTGTGAAGCCAGTTTTTCAACAGGGACAATATTCCAGGGACCCGAGTCCCTGTCCTCATTGTCTCTTCTTCTGGGCTAAATATAGCTCAGCTTGTTGTTGAAAAAGGAGGCTCCGTGTAAGAACCAGATGGTGGTGCGATTTGGGGGGTTGGGGGCGATCAGGAGCCCTGTTCCAGGGGGACGGGGCTGGCCATTTTCCACGTGGCTCTCTGTTCTCTGACTGGGTGTCTGGAGTTGCCCACCTCGAATAACTGGGGCTCGGGAGGCTGAGGCAGGAGGATCGCAAGTTGGAGGCCAGCCTCTACAACTTAGCCAGGCCCTGAGCAGCTCAGTGAGACCCTGTCTCTAAATACAATAGAAAAAGGGCTGGGGACGGGGTTCAGGGCTTCAGCACCCCTGGGTTCAGTCCCTGGTATATATATATTTAAAAAATAAAAAAAATAAACATGGGGACTTGCCCACGTAGGCCAGCCACGTCCCCAGGCCTTTTTTACTTTTTATGTTGAGACAGGGTCTTGCTAAGTGGCGGAGGCTGGCCTCCAACCTGCGATCCTCCTGCCTCAGCCTCCTGAGCTGCTGGGATGACAGGCGTGGGCCCCTGGGCCTGGCTAAACCAATTATTCTCCAAACTTTTAAAATTCATATTTAACAAAAAAGAGCGAGATTCTGAAGACCAGAGCGTGTATCCAGGGCATCCACATCCCCTCGTCCCGGGGACGGGCTAGACCAATGAATCTGACACTGTCCGTCACAATTGCCAAAGACCAGCAGCAGCAACAGATTTCTGGGGTGGGGTGGCGGGGAGAGGAGGGCCATCAGGTCCAGGGCGAAGAGAAATCTCATTTGTCCTGGTTAATCAGAGGAGACCCCTGGTTCCCCGGGGAAAGCCGGCTCCTGATTTGACAAGGTGATCTATTAGCGCGAGTCTCTGAGAGGTCACAGTGCTGGCTCTGCCCAGAAGTGTCACTTCTGCGGGTCAGTGCCTGAGGTCCCATGGGAGGCTGGGAGGGAACCTCAGTGCCATAGTCTCTCTGCTACCCCTTCCGTGAAGAGCCCTCTGGTCCTGGCTTTTCTCCAGGGGAGAAACATCCATTTTCTTCTATGTAGGAGGGGAGACCTCCTAACAAGGGGATGGTCAGCCTCCACCCCCCAGCCTCAAATTCCAAACCAGCCAGGGAGGGTCCTGGACACTCCCTTGCCTTTCCCAGCCCTAAAACACTGTCCAGGATCTTGGCACAGAATGCACTTGGCATGCCGTGAGCTTCACCATTCTTCCAAAACCCAAATCAGGGGCGCAGTGGCCCACGCCTGTCATCCCAGCCGCTCGGGAGGCTGAGGCAGGAGGATCGCAAGTTGGAGGCCAGCCTCAGCCACTTAGGCCCTGAGCAACTCAGCGAGACCCTGTCTCTAAATAAAAAAAAAAAAATTAAAAAAGGGCTGGGGACGGGGGCTCCGGGGTGAAGCACCCCCTGAGTTCAGACCCTAGTACCAGAAAAGTAAAAATAAAAATCACATGAAATAGGATGGAACTCGCTCTCCCTCTGCTGTGGTCCCCATCTTATCCCATTGAGATAAGAAGCCTGGGATGATCGGGCGTCCTGTAGCTTAATCACAGTCATTATGGGAAGTGTCAAGCAAGGCGCGCGTCCCTTGTGCATTTCAATGATGAAGTGCTCTGGGGGTGCATTAGCGGTGGAGCCCAGGGACCCCGGTGACGGGCCTCCACTGCTACTGAGAGAGACTCAGCCAGCAGCGGTGACGTCCTTCAAATGGGCTCAAAATTCAGTGTGAATCAAGTGCCTCGTTCTCTGGTTGAACTGTCAGTTTCCAGGGCTCCCTTCGGCCCAACCCATTCCCATTTTAGATGGCTGAGGTCCTCTGTGACCAATGGGAACCTGACCCTGCCTCTAGGGGTGGCAGGATCAGGCCTGTGGATGTGGATTAGAAAATAAAAACTATATATATATATATATTTTTTGGTACCAGGGACTGAACCCAGGGACACTTAACCCCTGAGTCCCATCCCCAGCCCTTTTTCTATTTTATTTAGAGACAGGGTCTCGCTGAGTGGCTCAGGGCCTCGCTCTGTGGCTGAGGCTGGCCTCCGACTTGTGATCCTCCTGCCTCGGCCTCCCGAGCTGCTGGGATCAAGCGGCCCCGCGGAGAGGGGACTGGTTTCCTCTCCTTCCCCAGAAGGCAGGTGATGTCCTATGCCTTGTCCAGAGAATCCCGGCGACCCCAGCCCCCCGCCCTGCACGTGCTAATCCCCAATGAACCCATTAGAGTCATTAGGGACAGAGAGGAACTAGAGAGAACAGACACCCTTCTCGGTGGCCATTAGCAATCGCTGAGAGTTGCCCTCGCTGTGCATTTTCTGTCCAAGTGGGTGAAGGTTCTGTTCCAAAAAAAAAATAATAATAAAAATAGCTCAAGCCTTGCCTTTGAGTGACGGCAAGCCGACGTCCCTTTGGGGACAGATGACACACAGAAGCCCATTCTCCTTTGCAACTTGGCAGAAAGAACCGGCGCAGAGCAGGAAAGGTCTCTCTCTCTCTCCTTTGTTTTTGGGGGAAACGCAGCAGCTGACTTTAGAGGTTATAGGTCCCCAGGGGCACGAGGATCTTTGTGCACACTTTGGCACCTTCGCGTGTGAAGCCTGAGGACGAGTGGCCCTTGGCCCTGTGACCCAGCCTCTAGCTCTAAATGCACAGGACGGCATGCACGTCCCGGGGGACCGCGGGGGCCCGCACACACACCCCCCAGAAAGTCCTTTACCTTGAAAGTCGACGCAGACTCGGGATTGGCCAAAACCAGGGGTGAGATGAGGACCATCCCGGAGAAGTGGCCCGGCCTCTCTGCTGCTGTGAGGATCACAATGGCGCCTCCCTGAAAAGCCAAAGTGGCAGAGACAGGGTCTCGCTGAGTTGCTCAGGGGCTAAGTGGCTGAGGCTGGCCTCCAACTTGCGATCCTCCTGCCTCAGCCTCCAGGAGCTGCTGGGGTGACAGGGGTGGTGAGCCTCTCATCAGGGGCTGGGTCTGCTTACCATGGAGTGGCCCAGGAGGAAGACAGGGAGGCTGGGGTAGTCCTTCTGCATGCCATCCACGTGCTGTAGCACGTCCCTGACGAAAACATGGAAGTCAGACACCACCATCCTCTCCCCTTCGCTCTGCCCGTGGCCGACTGCAGAAGGAGCCAGAGAGAAAAGAAAGCCCGCTGAGTCCTTGAACCCATCAACACATCATCTCATTTAACCAATTCCCAATTTTTTTCAATATATCATCTCATTTAACAGATCCCCCCCCCCCAGGATCAAACCCAAGCTTCTTGGCTACTTCTTCTTCTTCTTCTTCTTCTTCTTCTTCTTCTTCTTATTATTATTATTATTATTATTATTATTATTATTATTATTTTGGTGAGACAAGGTCTCACCAAGTTCCTGAAGCTGCCTCAGATCCTTTGGGAACATTGGAATTCTTCTCCCTCTCTGGGCCTTGGACAGATTGGGAAACCCAAAGCACAGAGAGGTTAAGGAACTTGCCCAAGATCACACAGCTACCGCGTCACCAGGGTGTGAGGACTGCAAAAGCCCCCCTCACCTAGCCACCCTATCTTCCTCAGTGAGTGACACTTTTGAAGGACGAAGGAAAGGACAGACAGACACAGTCTCAACCTGCCCAGTTTTCTGCAAAACTACCTGAGCCTCAGCATGTCCCCCGGGGCAGGGGGTGGGGGGAAGAGCCCCCATAGAATGGGGACCCCGGTGGGGGGGGTCAGGAGGACGCGGACCTCGCCTTCCTGCTGGGAACTTGGGGCGGATCATTAAGTCTCCCGTGGCCTCTACGCGGAGGCTGTGCCATGGTCAGGACGTAGCGCTCCTTCTGCAACAGCCAGGGGCACGGGGTCGCCCTGCGTGGACTGACAGACCCCTCTCAGCAGCCCCCTGTGCTCAGACCCCAAGCACCTCTTTCCCACCAGCCTGTCCCCCAGGAACCCCCAGCCTCCCCCTCTGCCCAGCTCACCTGTCTCCCTGCCCGCCCCCCCGGTCCTCCCAGCTCCACCACATTCTTAGCCAAACCTCGGGTTCTCTCTCCTGTGAGGGTTTTATTTCTGCTTTTCAAAACATATTACTAAGTCGGGTGCAGTGGTGCGCATCCCTGTCCTCCCAGCAGCTCGGGAGGCTGAGGCAGGAGGATCGAAAGGTGGAGGCCAGCCTCAGCCACTCAGCAAGGCCCTGAGCAACTCAGTGAGACCCAGTCTCTCAATAAAATAGAAAAAGGGGCTGGGACAGGGCTCAGGGGTTAAGCGCCCCTGGGTTCAATCCCTGGTACCCCCAAAAAAGGACATTTCTCTGGTAACTATGATCCTATTTTACTATTGTCCCATCTAAATAAATTAATAATAGTCGCCTAATGTCATTACTTCTAACCCTAACCCTAACCCTCTCTGTGTGCTGAAGTTGCTCTTTGCTAATCAGCGAGATTCATTCATTTCCAATTGCATTTGGTACCCAGGATCGGTTTTTGTCTTTTTTATTTTCAAATTGATTTTCTATTCCAAACAGGCAAGCATTTATTTGGCTTAAGAGTCAGAAATAGATGAAAAAGATAACACAGAGTGAAGTTGGGCTCTGCCCACGGCCTCCAACTCCCCCTTTTTCATTGTGGTTGATCATTTTATTAATCATCTTTGAGGTTCTCCTCCAAGCATTTGTTTTTGCAAAAATAGATGTAATTTGTTTGTTTTTATATGTCATCTCTTTCTCTTTGTCCATCCACCCATCCACCCATCCATCCACCATCCATCCATCCATCCACCATCCATCCATCCATCCATCCATCCACCATCCATCCATCCATCCATCCATCCACCCATCCACCCATCCATCCATCCACCATCCATCCATCCACCCATCCATCCACCCACCCATCCATCCATCCATCCATCCATCCACCATCCACCCATCCATCCACCCATCCACCCATCCATCCACCCATCCATCCACCCATCCACCCATCCATCCACCCATCCATCCACCCATCCACCCATCCACCATCCACCATCCACCATCCACCCATCCACCCACCCTCTTCCCCCTCCTGCCGTCTCAGCCCTAGCTCCCCTCCCAGCCCCTGGTGCTGGTTCCCCCTCAGTGGGTCCTGCCATGTCTCTGCGCTGTGACAGGCCGCCCAGCCCTCTCCCTCCCGCGTGGTGGCTGTGTGGGTGAGCCGAGGTCTATTTAAGCAGCGTCTCCTGTCGCTGGAGAAACACTTGGGTTCTTTCCAGCCTCTTGTTGAGTAAACATTTGGCTACACTGAATAACCTGGGAACATCTCACTTCCTATTCGTGATGCTGTGTCTTCGGGGTCAATGCCTAGACACACGGCTGCCTGCTGGAAGTGGTGGAAGTGGAAATGCACCTGTGACTTGCTATCCATTCCCCAGTCGCCCTCCACTGGGACGTGCTGCCTTAGACCCCCTCCCTGAGGCTTGGGAAAGGGTCCGTCTCTCTCAGATGGACCACGACAGCCTGTTCTTAGACATTTGGGTTTTTGCCCATATAATAAGAGGTTGACCAGCTCAGATTTTAAGAGCCATTATTTCCTTTTAGGTAAGCTGAGTGTTCACGTCCTTGGTCATTTTTTTTTTTCCTCTCCAGGTTTTGCATTTCTTGTTGATATTTCAGAGCTCTTTATATATGACTTGGTCATTTGTCTTTTGACTTTGTTTAGGTTGCATTTAACCACGCACAAGACTTTTATTGATTGATTTGGGTGCCAGGGATTGAACTCAGAGGCTCTTTTCCCTTGAGCCCCGTCCCCAGCCCTTTTTATATTTTATTTAGAGACAGGGTCCTGCTGAGTGGTTGAGGCTGGCCTCCAACTTGCAATCCTCCTGCCTTGGCGTCTAGAGCTGCTGGGACGACAGGTGTGTGCCACTGTGCCCGGCTGCCTTTTAATCCCTCTGCCTCTCTAAAAAGCATACTCTAAGCCAGATGCTCAGGAGGCTGAGGCAGGAGGATGGCAAGTTGGAGGCCAGCCTCAGCAACTTGGCGAGGCCCTAAGCAACTCAGCAAGACCCTGTCTCTACATAAAAAGCAAAAAAGGGGCTGGGGATGGGGCTCAGGGGTTAAGCACCCCGGTACCAAAAATAAAAAATAAATCACACAGAATATCTCCACCTTGCAAACATCTTCCCACGTGCAGAGAGAATGTCCCCCAGGAAGCCTCCTGAGAGGCCATGATCCTGTTTAGGCTGGAATAAGAAGACCCTGGGAATCCTCTGACCTTTCTTTTCTCAGAAAACCTGTTCTACTTAGTATTCCTTTTCTTACAGGGAACAAAAAGAAAAAAAAAAAGTCTTCAGTAAGGAAAAGAGACTAAGCCTTAGAAAAGCCAGAAAAATGACACCTGAGATTTGTGTAGGAGTCTGTGATTTATCAAGCACAATCCCCACAGGATTTCATGTGATCTTCTTGGAGTTTGTAAGTTAAGCATTTCTTTTACCACGGAGCCCCATTCCCAGCCCTGTTTGGCATTTTATTTAGAGACAGGGTCTCGCTGAGTTGCTCAGGGCCTCTCTAAGTGGCTGAGGCTGGCCTCCCACTCACGATCCTCCTGCCTCAGCCTCCCGAGTTCCTGGGATCACAGGCGCGCACACTTTCTGGATTTTTTTAAGGGGACCTTCTCCTCTGGAGTCCAGGGCCAGGGTCACGGGAGACACCCAGGCGGAGCTGAGACTGTGCAGTGCTGACCTCTGTTTCCTGGGGACAGCTGAGGGTTAAGAGCACAGGCTGCTTCTCCTCCACAGTGTGGATCTCGGCCCTGCGTTTCTGGTCAACCCACGGGAGGTTGGCGAGCGTCAGGAGGGAGGAATCTTGCAGACTAGGTGGCTGAGCCAAGGAGACAGCTGGTCACTGTGGAGGTTCTGGCCTTGGGAACCACATGACAGACCCAGGAGGAGTCAGATGTAGGAGTCTTGGTCCTTTCAGACCCGAAGCAAGAATAAAGCCCCTTGTCAAGGAGCATCAGGGTGGAATGGATTCTTGGGGAGCAGGAACACGACTTAGTCCCCTCTCCTATTTTTTTTTCAAGGTATTGAGGATGGAACCCAGGGGTGCTTAACTCCGGAGCCCCCTCCCCAGCCCTTTTTCTATTTTATTTAAAGACAGGGTCTCACTGAGTTGCTCAGGGCCTCGCTAAGTGGCTGAGGCTGGCCTCCACCTTGCGATCCTCCTGCCTCAGCCTCCCCAGCCATTGAGACTGACAGGCGTGCGCCACCACACCTGGCTCTATAGTTTTCATATTTCAGAAGAGAAAGGTTCAGCAAGTCTGGGAGGTGGATCTTAGGATTCTGGTGATTTCGACAAAGGCCAAAGGTCGGCGTTTTCTGTCTCAAGAGAGTAGAAGGACCAGGTTGTGCCGCAAACACAGACACAGGAAGTGGTTTCTGCCCGGGTGTGTGTGTGTGGGGGGATTGGTTCCAACTTCCCTCCAATCAAGGGGACAGATTTGTACATTTCTACCCAGTCCGGGCCTGGTCAGGGTGCAGGGCCCCCTCCCCTTTCCCCGTGCTGTTTTCGTGAAGGGAGAAGATGAGCAAGCGCTATTGCACATTCAGCTAGGGACATTATAATGTGGCAGAAGAGGCTTGCTTATGAAGCGCTTGTGGTATACCTGCAATCCAGGGGAAGGCAGGAAGTGCGTGCACAGAGTGCTGGTAGGAGACGGAGTTCTTCTGCGCAGAGCAGGGCACGTAGTACCTGCTCACTAAACTCTCCGTGGGGGGGGGTGGGCGTTGGGAGCTGAGAAGGACAGGAGGCCAAAGAGTGTCCTTGGGCACAAGCCATCTGCCAGGATCAGAGGCACCCTGCAGCCTGAGCCCTGAGCCCCCCGCCAGCCTGCCTGCCAAGAGGCCACAGACGGGCCATCTGTCCCTCTCTGTCCCCTGCTGGGCTTGCTGCTCAATCTTCTGGTGGCCGCCCATCCAGCCCTGTGCGGGCAAGTGCGTCCGAAGATGCCAAGCTGGTATTGGACCTGGCGTCCACCAGCGGGGCACAGAGTCCCATGGAGGCCACTGGACCCGGGATTGAACCCAGGGGGTGCTTAACCCGTCCTCCCAGCAGCTGGGGAGGCTGAGGCAGGAGGATCGCAAGGTGGAGGCCAGCCTCAGCAAAAGCGAGGCCCTGAGCAACTCAGCGAGACCCTGTCTCTAAATAAAATAGAAAAAGGGACTGGGGACAGGGTTCAGGGGTTCAGCACCCCTGGGTTCCATCCCTGATTTTTTTAAAAAGCGAGGAAATGACATCTCATAGGTCCATTTACGGCCACCAACCGGAACATTCCATGATCACTAAAAACAAACACGACATCAGGTTTCCCCCAACTCCAGGGGAACAGAAAGGGCCACAAGTCAAAGGGAGCCATCTAAGGTGAGTTAGATGAGAAGGTGGGTCACCCCCTGTCCCCCAGGGCCAGGGGACCACGGGGGCAGAGAGGTTCCGTTTCTTCTCTGTCTTTTTCTAAAAAAAAAAAACAAAAATAAAAATAAAAAAACCCGCCCAGATGGCAGAAAGTCCAAGATCTCAGCTTGTCGGCCTGGGAGAGAGTCGGTTTCCCCACAACAAAAGCCACTTCCTCCTCTTGGGTTGGCCGATGGTTTCCAAAGTTCCCCTCTCCGGGGACCCTGGGGACCCCCCTGTCTCACCTCTGGATCTCCTGGTTCCCCTGCACCAAAGGAGGGGGTGGGGGACAGATCACCTCCTCTGGTGTCTACAGATATATATGTCACCTCCTCTGCAGGGAGCCCGGCTCTCCATTTTGCAGAGCAGATAGAAGCAGAAATTAATTTCTTTACTAATTGAACAACAGCTTGGGAGACGGATCAAGATGCCAACGCTCAGCATATGGCTAGAGATCCCAAGTCAGATCCCCTCCCTCCCTCTCTCTCTCTCTCTCTCTCTCTCTCTCTCTCGAGGGAGGAGGACGATTCGGAAGTCTGTAGCCAGATGACAGGATGAGGCTTGGGCCCCTGGCTTTCCAAGCGACCCCAGGGCCTTTGAACATTCAGGGGGAAAAAAAAGTGTGATATATACATATATATGTAAAAAAAAGAAAAAAAAAACCTTGCATATTCTTTGAACCCTATAGAGAGGGGGAAATGTCAAAAGAAGAAGCAACATGACCCAGATTTTGCAGAATACTGAATTCTAAATCCAGAAGAGCTTGATTTTTTAAACGACGCTCTCTCTCTCTCTCTCTCTCTGTCACCGCTATTTGGGTTGGAAAAATAGATTAGAGAGACTATGTTTTGACGGATCCACGTGCCCCTGTGCCATCAAACCCGTCTGCATGGGCAGAATTTCTGGAAAACGGCGGAAAGAACACAGACCTAAAGCAAAGGGGCGAGACGTGGGTTCGAATCTTGACTGCTGCTTGGTGGCTGGGGGCGAACTTGACCAAACTAGTCACTACTGGGATTCTTGGTTTCCCTGTCTGTGAAAACTAACATCTGGAATAATTGCATTTACCCACTAAGGTTGCAGAAAAAGCTATCATCAGAAAGCAAGAGGAAGCCGGGGCGCGGTGGCGCACGCCTGTCATCCCAGTGGCTAGGGAGGCCGAGGCAGGAGGATGGCAAGGTGGAGGCCAGCCTCAGCCACTGAGCAAGACCCTGAGCAACTCGTCGAGACCCTGTCTCTAAATAAAATATAAAAAAGGGCTGGGGACGGGGCTCAGGGGTGAAGCACCCCTGGGTTCAATCCCTGGGTACTAGGAAGAAAAAGAAAAGTATTGGAATGGAGTAGGAGACTCAGTAGTGAGGACCTGAGGAGGGAGGAGGCCCGGATTCCCATTTTCCTAAGACTGAGAAACCAGCCATGGGGCAGGACCGACCCCATATCAGAGAGGACGCTCAGCCTTTGGTTTTGGGGACTGGCTTATTTCACTCCAGCTCCATCCATTGACCAGCAAATGCCATCGTTTCATCCTTCTTGATGGCTGAGTAATATTCCACTGTGTATATAGATCACAGTTTCTTTATCCGTCCATCTGCTGAGGGGCACTGAGGTTGGTTCCCTAGCTTAGCTTTTGTGAATTCAGCTGCTGTAGCAATCAATGTGGCTGTGTCCCTGTCGTGTGCTGATTTAAGTCCTTTGGGTATAAACCGAGGAGTGGGACAGCTGGGTCCCCGGCTCCATTCCCAGTTTTCTGAGGCCTCTCCGCCCTGCTCTCCAGAGTGACCACACCAACCTGCGGTCCCACCCTGGGTGAGTGGCCTTTCTCCCTGCATCCTTGCCAACACTCAGTGACACACAGTGATCCTTGTTCTGTTTCTCAGGGTCATGAGGCCCTGTCCCCTAGAGACCTGGACCCTGCCCACCCGCCCAGCATTCCTGTCTCTGTGGGGAGGGCACCTCGTGACCCTTCCCTCCTCTGCCACCTCCTATCCACCGAGATGGTTCTTCTCCTTCCTCGTTTTCCCTACAGAAGAAGGTCTCTGAGTTGGACGCCTGTTATTTTACATCAGGGACTGAGCCCTCTTGGGAGTGGAGTTACTGTCTTCTAGAAAGTTCTTCTTTCTTTTTTTAATTTTTTTTTTTTGTTGTTGTTACTGGGCATTGAATCCAGGGGCACTTGACCCCTGAGCCCTTTTTCTATTTTATTGAGAGACAGGGTCTCACTGAGTTGCTTAGGGCCTCGCTAAGTTGCGGAGGCTGGCCTCCAACTCGTGATCCTCCTACCTCAGCCTCCCGAGCTGCCTGGATTATTACCGGTGTGGGACACTGCACCTGGCTTCTCTCTTTCTTGTTCTGTGTCTGTCCCTAATACTCAGAAGCAGGGAAGCTCCCGGGACCCCTGTTCAGCTCCTGTCCTCTGATGAGCTGGGTGTGGGGCATGTCTGGCCGTGTGGCCTGGGACTTGGGGAAGGGACAGGCCCCTGGCCAGGGGCCCAGTTCTCTGATCTCGATCCTCCCGGGCTCCAGGGACCACCCACTCAGTCCTCTTTGCACCCGTGTGCACGCCCTCTCCTCCATCTGGAACACCTCCTCACCCCCTGTGCGAAGCCTGCTCAACCCACAGCTCCCCTGGGAAACCCTCCCTTCCTCCTGCCTCTGTGCCCAGAGTCCCCAGATCCAGTGTCATGGCGTGATAGCAAAATGACAGCTCTGTTTGCAGAACTACCACTCCCTGCTAGGCGGGGGCTCCTCAGGACCAGGGTGCCTTCTTTTCTTTTTTCGGATACTGGGGATTGAACCCAGGGGCCCTCGACCCCTGAGCCCTGTCCCCAGCCCCTTTTCTATTTTATTTAGAGACAGGGTCTCGCTGAGCGGCTGAGGGACTTGCTAAGTGGCTGAGGCTGGCCTCCAACTTGCGATCCTCCTGCCTCAGCCTCCTGAGCTGCTGGGACCTCAGAGTGAAATCGTATTTGGAGCAAAGTCCTTAAAAGAGCCGATGCAGTTCCCTTAATGAGGTCCTTCAGGGGACCCTAATCCAACACGCTGGTGTCTTAAAAGACAGATGAGGACACAGATGCACGCAGAGGGAAGTCCACTCGGGGACGCAGGAAGAAGATGGCCTCTACGAGTCAAGGGTGGAGTCCGCAGGGGAAACCAAGCCTGCAGACACCTTGATCTGGGACTCCAGTCCCCAGGACCTCGAGACAGTAATGGGGCTTAAGCTCCAAGCTCTGCGGCATCTGTCACGGTGGCCCTAGCAACGGAGTGGACTTCAGATCCAACAACCGCAAGCAGATGCAGCCCTGTCCCCCAACTCATTGTTTGGTGACTCTGTCCCTCCACAAATGTCATTTCCTTATTATGTCTTCTCCACAACCAGCCCAGAAGACATAGGGGCCCCCATGTCACCAGGAAGCAAACCAGACATGGAAGTGGCTTCTCACTGGGAAGCCACCACCCCCCATCTGTTCCCTCTTCCCCCCTCCAGCTCTGCCCCCCACACACAGCCAGGGATCCTGTCCCATCCCAGGGAGACTATGTCCCTCCTCTGCCCCACACCTCCCATGGCTCCCACCTTCCCTGGTCAAAGTTGGAGGCCCCACAAAATCCTGCAAGCTCTGCAGGATCCGGCTCCACCCCTGGCTCCACCCCCGGCTCCCCTGACTCCACCCACAGCTCCACCCACAGCGCCACCCTGGCTCCACCCTTGTTCCACCCCCAGCTCCACCCCCAGCTCCACCCCCAAGCCCCACCCTGGGTCCACCCACAGCCCCACCCCTGGATCCACCCCCGGCTCCACCCCCAGCTCCACCCCCGGCTCCCCTGGCTCCACCCACAGCACCACCCACAGTGCCACCCTGGCTCCACCCCTGCTCCACCCCCAGCTCCACCCCCAGCTCCACCCCCGGCTCCACCCCTGGCTCCACCCCTAGCTCACGGGCCTCTTTTCTGCTCAGGAACCAGATTTTATATTTTTATATTTTATATATATATATATATTTTTTTTTTTTTTTTGCAAATTTAATTTCCTTTACTTGGAACCGTACCCTCCTCTGCCAAGCTCACAAACTCCTATTCTATCTTCAAAACCCTCATAGACATCACCTCTGCCCTGCGGCCTCACCCTGCCTTCTGCATGCATCCCCAGTCCCACTGTCACTCAGCAGCATGAAGCACGGGTCTCCATGGGTTGAGATCCCTGGGACCCGAGCAAAGCCTGCCTCCCTGGACCCAGATCATGACTCCTCCGAGGGCAGCGTGGGGCTCAGGCGCAGCCGACTCTCAGAACAGGCCTGATGGATTTCACTGCTTAGGACCTCGCTCACTTTCAGAGGCTGGCCTCCACATGGTGATCCTCCTGCCTCAGCCTCCCAAGCTGTGGGGATGACAGGTGTGCACCACGGCGCCCAGCAAAAAAGACATTTTTTTTTTAAACCAACATTTTCACCAGAACTTGTGAAGTATAGCATTTGATGAAGACCCTCAAATAAAAACCATCTCCTGACTGACCAGGATCAAAGTTTCAGCAAGCTTCCCTGCCATCAGTTTCCTTGGGAACTGACAGATGTAGGTGACATTCATTATAAAAGGAAAAGGGCGCCGATGCCCTTCTCTATTCCTTTATTTCCAATTCGGCTTCATTTCAAATGAAAGGGGTGGAGCTGGGGGTGGAGCTGTGGGTGGAGCCAGGGGTGGAGCCTGGATAGAGCCCAGGGTGGAGCCCAGGGTGGAGCCAGGGGTGGAGCCAGGGGTGGAGCCTGGATAGAGCCCAGGGTGGAGCCAGGGGTGGAGCCAGGGTGGAGCCAGGGGGTGGAGCTGGAGGTGGGGCTGTGGGTGGGGCCAGGGGTGGAGCCAGATCCTGTGGAGCTTGCAGGCTTTTGTGGAGAGTCTGCCTTTGACCAGGGAAGGTGGGAGCCATGGGAGGTGTGGGGCAGAGGAGGGACATAGTCTCCCCTGGGTGGAACAGGATCCCTTGGCTACGTGTGTGGGGCAGAGCCAGAGGGGGAAGAGGGAACAGATGGGGGGTGGTGGCTTCCCAGTGAGAAGCCACTTCCATGTCTGGTTTGCTTCCTGGTGACTCGGGGGGCAGTTTTGTCTTCTTGGTTGGCTGTGGAGAAGACATCTAAGGGACAAAGAGAACACAATAGATGGCTTGGGACCCTGGGCTGGTAATCAAAAAGATTTCATTTTGCCCCTCAATTGCTGGGTGGACTTGAGAAAGACCCCTTGCCCTCTCTGATCCTAGAGTTCTTCGTCTGTGCATTTAGGGATCTGATCTCCATCTCTCCTCCCACCAAGCCTCACCGTGTCACTGTCTCATGCTGTACTTTCAAAAGCGACTCATTAAAAAATAGAGATCAAGCAGGGCGCGGTGGTGGCACACGCTTTGGAATCGTCATGGCTGGGGGAGGCTGAGGCAGGAGGATTGCAAGTTGGAGGCCAGCCTCAGCAATTTTAACACGAAGCAGCTCGGCGAGACCCTGTCTCTAAATCAAACCTAAAACGGGCTGGGGACAGGGACTCCGTGGCAGGGCACTCTCCTAGCTGGCTCCACGGTGGAGCACGGTGTGAGGCCCTGGATTCCACCCACCACATAAAGATGAATGAATCCAATAAAAGCCTTCTGTCCATCTACCACAAAGATTTTAAAAACTAGAGAAGAGCACAAAAACTTGAAGTCACCGTGGTACAAATGCATAAAGGCAAACGGAGGGGTTGTGACAGCCTGCAATCCGAGGCGACAGTAATTGGAGTTGGTACGTTTGCACACGACACCAGGGACCCGGGAGGTGTTGGGGATATGGAAATGAAGGAGCTGGGTGTGGGGGGTGGGGAAGCAGGGACATCCGCGGCTGGAAGGGTCCTTTAATAGAGCCGTGATGCCTCCGTCGGCCTGGATCAGAGCCATCAAGACAATTCCCTAAGTGCCATCAAGACGCGACCCGGAGAGAAAGAGGCAATTATCAGAAATGGCTCCCAGAAATACTCTTCCTGTTCTTAGGTCTTCCCTGGAAAGCACACGTCGGTCACCTGGGGAGCCTCACTTTCCAAAGGACTGGAGCCCCGTCCCCAGCCCCATTTGTATTTTATTTAGGGACGGGGCCTGGCTAAGTGGCTGAGGCTGGCCTCCACCCCGCGATCCTCCTTCCTCAGCCTCCCGAGCTGCTGGGACGACAGGTGTGGCCATGACACCCAGCTACCAGTCCTTTTTGATGGCCGCTGAGTGGTGCACCCCGCCACACACACAGTGGAGGCCCCAGCCTCCCCCTGACTGGGACCCTGGGCCTGCCACCCACGTCCCCAGCACGCTTACCCCCCCCCAGCCCCTCTGCGCCCCTGCAGAGAATGAGCTGCTTAGATCCACATGAGAAAATGTCCCCCTTTAGGGACTCCACCCTGCTATGCTTCCCGCACCCATAAAAGGTGACATCAGAGAGAAACCCACATGCACCGTGTTTCCTCAGTAGCTGAGGGAGATTGAGCCCCGGGTCCCCAGGGATATCCAAAGCCACAGATGCTCAAATCCCTGGTAGGAAGTGGCCTCATATTTGCAGAGAGCCTACGCCCATCCTCTCATGTACCCTGATCACCCCTAGGTGACTTGCGTCACCTAGCACAGAAGAAATGCTGTCAATAGTGTCAGGGTTTATTTAGGAAATAGCAAGAAGAGGTAAGGTCACAGAACCTCACTGCCACCGTAACCTTTTATTTTATTTTTTTTTTTTGG
Source organism: Marmota monax (assembly GCF_021218885.2). NCBI lineage: Eukaryota > Metazoa > Chordata > Mammalia > Rodentia > Sciuridae > Marmota > Marmota monax. The sequence continues at coordinate 1,195,605 of NW_026694242.1, read as the reverse complement.
TACCAGGGATTGAACCCAGGGGTGCTTCACCCCTGAGCCCCGTCCCCAGCCCTATTTTCTATTTTATTTAGAGACAGGGTCTCACTGAGTTGCTTAGGGCCTTGCTAAGTGGCTGAGGCTGGCCTCCACCTTGCGATCCTCCTGCCTCAGCCTCCCGAGTCACTGGGATGACACATGTACACCACCGCACCCCGCTAACTTCTTTTTTAAATATTTTTAATCCCCAGTCGGTCGAATTCAGAGTCCCCCGATATGGAGGCTGACCTTATCCATATATCAGAAGCCCTATGCCTCCTTTCCCCTCTGGCTGACTCTCCTCAACCATAAGATGCGACTCCTCAGCTCTCTCGCTGGGGGTCTTAGGGGACACTGAGATGGCACATCTGAGGTCTAAGACCATTCGTGTGTTAAGTGACTTGTGTTTGCACCAATACTTCTGGGCGGGGCTGGTCTCCATTTTACCAAGATGGAAACAGAGGTCCAGAGAGGCCCAGGCTCATCCCAGGGGCACAGGAGGCTGAGGCAGGAGGATCGCAAGGTGGAGGCCAGCCTCAGCCACTTAGCGAGGCCCTGAGCCACTCAGCGAGACCCTGTCTCTAAATAAAATAGAAAAAGGGCTGGGGACGGGGCTCAGGGATGAGACACCCCTGGGTTCAATCCCTGGGACCAACAAACTCACCAACAAATAAATTAAATGAATTCAGCCCCTGAGGGGGTCATCCAAGTGAAGTGGTTTCTGTGTCATTTCTCGACTGGTGACTCCCTGAGGAGACGCCCTCGGGGACACGGGTTCTGCTCTTTCCGCCCACACAGCCTCTGGGTCCCCACGGGGACACCCCCCACGCACTGCTTAACCTCAGAGAGAAAAGGAGAAGATGAAGCCCGAGTTCAACCCCATTTCACTTCTCCTGAGTCAGGGACAAGGGACAAGCCAAAGTTGAAACCGTGGTCACATGAGCTCTACTCGGAGTTGTTTGTGGAGGGGACAAAGGATATTTAAGGAAAGGGGAAATTTCGATATTTGCTCACAGCTGGGTCACGGGTAAAGATCCTCAGCCGGGCACGGTGGGGGCACACGCCTGTCATCCCAGCAGCTGGGGAGGCTGAGGCAGGAGGATCGCAGGGTGGAGGCCAGCCTCAGCCACTTAGGGAGGCCCTCAGCCACTCAGCGAGACCCTGTCTCTAAATAAAATAGAAAAAGGGCTGGGGACGGGGCTCAGGGGTGAAGCACCCCTGGGTTCATTCCGTGGTTTAAAAATAAAAAGGTAAGAGTCACTCTGCCACCAAGCCACCTCCGCGGCCTCCCACGCCCCAGATGGGCCTCCAAGGGTCTTCTCATGACAGGTTCTGAGACTCGGGCTCTGAATGGAGGGTTGGCAGCACCTCAGTCAGTCACGGGGGGCCCCCACATGTTTGCAGTGTGACTCAGAACAGCGGGGACTCGGATGGCTTTGAATATATGTGTCACTATTGCTCCGAACCCAAAGTGACAGGTCTAGTTCCCCCACTGCGGTCCCCAGAGAATGCATCCAAACTTCTGTTGTCCCCAAGTGAACCCTGGACATCACCTTGACGACTTCCTGGTGGCCAAGCCTTACCTGTGTGTCATTATTTACTTAATATAGTTCTATACTCTGTCGACTCAGGGTCCCCCCATAAGTCAATATGCTTATCAGAGGTGACTTTTTTTTTTTTAATCACAATGGTTAATGGAAAACCTGTCACTTCCCCAAAGCGGGGAGAGTAACTGGCAGAGGCTGTCATCTGCCTACCCAATACCCAATACCCAGATTTTATTCAGATGGACAACAACGTCACCAAGTCACCCACTGTATCTCCCAGGCTCCCCAGCAATCAGGTGTGGCCATGTGACGAAATCCACACCACGGAAATAGGGAAGGAGGGGATGGATGAATTTTTCCAGAAAAGGCTTCTGAAATCAAAGTGGGGCCTCCTTTCTGAATCTCATAAGGATAAGTGTAAAAGGTGATGGCTGGAACGCCTGCAGCCATCTTGGGCCAAGAGGGAAATGTGGATGCGGCTCGGGAGGCTGAAACCCAGTCTGCCTGGTGCCCTGGGCCCCCCCGCAGCGGCTGATGCAGCTTCGGATAACTCAGCCCACAGCCTCTCACCCTCTCTGCAGGGAATGTTCCATCGTTAACTTTGCAAGACCAAGTGCCAAGCTCTTTTAACAGCTTCTGTTGGTACCGGGAGTTGGCGGGGGGAGAACAGGGGAGTCACCCACAGTTTTCTTTTCTCTCTCTCTCTCTCTCTCGCTCTTTCCAAAGGCCTTTCAAAGTCAGATAGATTTCACAGGAAAACAATGAGAGGAACAGTTGATTTATCACGTCAATGACAAATGATTAGAGAGGGCTGGGGGGAGAACGTTATTCTAGAAACGAGGCAGAAAAGACAGGCGCTGTAAGTCGTAAATGTCACCCTTGCAGGAGAAGAGGAGCCAGAAGGTTCCTGGCAGCCTTTTCTAACCGTTTCCGTGGTTCTAAATCACCTCTTGGTTGACCCCAGAGGCTGGGATATACAAGGTCAGGTGGACCTCGGCCCTCCATTATGCCGAGGTTGCTCCAGCTATCGCTGCCCATCTCCTTGGGCCTGTCCTTACCCCTCACTGGGGTTCCTGTGCCACTCACAAATGTATAATTAATCTCTCAGCCAGGCACATAACAAACAGGAGCCAAGGGGCGGATGCCGTGGCGCACACCTGTCATCGCAGCAGCTCAGGAGGCCGAGGCTCGAGGATCGTGAGTTGGAGGCCAGCCTCAGCAAAAGCGAGGCCCTAAGCAACTCAGCGAGACCCTGTCTCTAAATAAAATGCAAAATAGGGCTGGGGACGGGGCTCTGGGGTCGAGGGCCGCTGGGTTTAGTCCCTGGTGCAGAGATAGAGAGAGAGAGAGACAGAGAGAGAGAGAGAGAGAGAGAGAGAGAGGGAGGAGTTTTCTGGTCAGACTCTGTCACAAGCAAGGAGAAAGGGTTGGGGTGGGGGGGTTGAGTCTCGCCTTGCTATCTAATGGCTGTGTTGCCTTGGGCTAGTTACTTGGCATCTCTGAGCTAGCTTCCATCGCCAGCCTGGCTGTATTTCTCCAAGGTTTGAAGGCAACAATCCATGGAAACAGAACTGGCATCAAAATGACGCATTTCCCCAGTGGGGGAAGCACCGTGGGTTCCTCTTCCATGGGGCCCACCCTCCAGTTCAAAGTTAGACCCCCGCGGGCCAAGGCTGAACTTGAGCGTTAGTTGAGCAGCTATTAAGTGCGAGGTGGCTCGGTGCAGGTCAGTGAGTCTGCGCGGTGCGGAGCAGCGAGTCTGCGCAGTGCAGATCAGCACGGGGTGGGGGGTGGGTTGGAGGGAGGCTCCTGACTTTGCAGATGCCACGGGCCAGGCCAGTCCTCCCATGATGCTCTGCTTCCCAGAGCCACTGACTTGGGGGTGCCCGCTTGCACAGGGGGTGCGGCGAGATGCTGTGAAGGACTGGTCTCTCCAGGTGTTTCTCCTGCTACAGGCACAAGCCATCACTGCCGCTTCCAGAACAGGGTAGCAGTCATGGGGACCCTGAGGACACTGGTCACAGAAGCTACTTTTTTTTTGGGGGGGGGTTGTCCTGGGGATTGAACCCTGGGGTGCTCCACCCCTGAGCCCCGTCCCCAGCCCCTTTTCATATTTTATTTAGAGACAGGGTCTCGCTGAGTTGCTCAGGGCCTTGCTCAGTGGCTGAGGCTGGCCTCCAACTTGCGATCCTCCTGCCTCAGCCTCCCGAGCTGCTGGGGTGATGGGTGTGCGCTCTCCTCTGCCAAATAAAGCCAGTGGCTCTACCTGACTGGGAAGCGACCTGCAGAACTGAAATTAAAGCCGTGGAGGCCTTGAGAAAGGGTGTCACCAGAAGGGGACACGGGTCACATCTTATTTCCCAGCCGGTGGCCATTTGGAAATGGCCACAGAGGCTTCAGGAGGAAGCCTCGTGGGGCCAGCTGATGGCTCCTTTTTCCAAGGGGACCCTGCTGGGAGCCGTTCTGCCCCGCTCTCCCCGACTGCTCTCCGGCTGGCCCTGACAGTTGGCAGCACCGCCACCGTCTATTTTTAGTGCTCGGTGGGCTGGCGTGTCCTGGTCACATGCTGTTGGAGCTCCCACTTCAGAAAGACTCTGGCTGGCAAAATAGACTCTTCCCCGGAGCCACCGCCAGGTTTCAGCAGGAGCCCCGCATGGACATGTGGCATCTGCAAGGGACGTGGGTACGTGAAGCCAGCACACACCCTACTTCTTCCCTTTTTTGGGGGGTGGGTGCTGGGGATGGAACCCAGGGGGTGCTTAACCCACGGAGCCCCGTCCCCAGCCCTTTTTCTATTTTATTTTAGAGACAGGGTCTCAGTGAGCTGCTTAGGGCCTCGCTAAGTGGCTGAGGCTGGCCTCCATTTCCATCCTCCTGCCTCAGCCTCCAGAGCCCCTGGGATGACAGGTGTGCCCCACCACGCCCGGCTATTTAATTCCTTTATATATATATATATTTTTTATTTTTTATTTTTATTTTTTTTACAATCCTAGGGATAAAACAAAACCCAGAGCCTCATGCGTGCTCTGTCCCCAGCCCTATTTGACCCTAAGAGACAGGAAGAGACTTTGATTCTTCTCTTGCTGCAGGTGGGAAGACTGAGTTTGGTTCCTCAAGGTTACAAAGACTGTGTCCCAGACACTCATCCAGGGAGCCGTTGTAGAATTTCGGACCGTTCCTGACGGGCAAAACGTCCAAAAACCCCATTTGGAGCTGAACTTTACATCGAGGTTCCCAACCCTGACTCGTTCCTTTCTCTATTCCACCGTGAAAACCCCGAGGACGATACTACTCAATCCATGTTTCTTGAAGGAACCATGAACAGATTCCTTGAGAAATGAGAGCCCTGGGGGGGGGATTCTGTTCCCATAAGACAGAAAAAAAGGATCCCCCAAGACATTCTGAAGCTACCCATTTGAATTCCCGAGACAAATAAAATGAGAGACGTGTACAGTATGGTCGCAGAATGAAGTCGATGACGTTATTCGATCGAGGCAGGTTTCAGGTATTAGGAAATAAGAGTTCCAAGAATTTCCAGTGTGTGTCATGGGCAGTAATAAGTAGCTGTTAAATACTGCATCAGTCAGCTTTCCCGTACTGTAACACAACGGATGAGAAAAATCAACTTATAAAGAGGAAAGGTTCATTTGGCCTTGCCATCCGTGGTTGGTGGTGGATCCTTTTGCTTTGGGACTGTGACCAAGTCTCAAAGACCACATCATAGTGGGGAGTGTGTCGTGGAGGAAAGCTACTCACTTCATGGCCAGGACAAGAGAGACAGAGGAAGAGAAGAAGTACCCCATAATTTCCTTTGAGGGCATGACCCCAATGACCTAAAATCTCCCATTAGGCCCTGCCCCTTAAAGGAGATATCCCCTTCCAATAGTGCCAAACTGAGGACCAAGTTTCTAATCCACGGGCCTTGGAAGAACATTCTAGATCCAAACCAGAGCAAATCCATATAGGGGATTGAACCCAGGGGGACTTTACCAATGACCACATCCTCAGCCTGCTTTTTTAAAATATTTTATTCAGAGACAGGCTGTTGCTGAGTGGCTGAGGGCCTCACTAAGTGGCTGAGGCTGGCCTCCACCTTGCCATCCTCCTGCCTCGGCCTCCTGAGGTGCTGGGATGACAGATGTGAACTTTGCTCTCGACGCCACGAAATCACTCAGTAAAGGACTATTTCCCAGCAGCAACCTCCACCCAGACCCTCTCTTCCGCCTTTGGCAACTTCCCAAAAGAAAAGCAATGTCCTTCCCCACTGAGTGCCCAAGGTCACTCTGCTATAAAATAAAGAAAAAATTGGTGAGGAAGAAGAGGAGGAGGGTAAAGGGGAAGGGGACAGCAGACGGCAGGGCATGGGAACCACGGCGCATTCCATTCCGCTAGACCTGTCTCAAGCTCACGGCCACCCAAGCCCAGAGGTGGCCCCGTGAGCGGAACCCTTGGAGGGCCACTCACTCTGTGTCTCTCTCATAGTTATTAAGCCAAAAAAAAAATTGTCCACACATTTTTTCAAACATTTCCCACAAAAACACATTCCTTGTAAAACGGGTGGTGATCTATTTTGGAACCGCATCCCTCAAGGAACCTGGACTCAAATCTGTCCCCCTGCAGCGCAGCGCGGCTTCCGTCCCCCGAACCTTCTAAATATTCTTTCTCTGTCCACGTGGGACCCCGGCCTCGGGGAGACCGCACCTCGGGGCCGCCCCCAGACACGCCTGGCAGCTGCCGCCTCTCCCTGCTCCTGAGTTACAGAGAAAGAACAGACCACGCACACTCACACTCACTCACACACACACTCATGCACACACACCCACACACGCATACTCATACACACTCAGACTCACACACACACACTCACACACTCATGCACACGATCACACACACATTCACACACTCACATGCACTCACACTCACACACTCATGCACACAATAACACACACAGTCACACTCACACACACTCATGCACACACCCACACACGCATACTCATGCACACTCACACTCACACACTCATGCACACAATCACACACATTCACACACTGACACTCACATGCACTCAACACACACTCATGCACACACTCACACACACCACACACTCATGCACACACACCCACACACGCATACTCATACACACTCAGACTCACACACACTCACACACTCATGCACACGATCACACACACATGCACTCACACACTCATGCACACAATAACACACACAGTCACACACACACACTCATGCACACACCCACACACGCATACTCATACACACTCACACACTCATGCACACAATCACACACATTCACACACTGACACTCACATGCACTCAACACACACTCATGCACACACACACACCACACACTCATGCACACACACCCACACACGCATACTCATACACACTCAGACTCACACACACACTCACACACTCATGCACACGATCACACACACATGCACTCACACTCACACACTCATGCACACAATAACACACACAGTCACACTCACACACACTCATGCACACACCCACACACGCATACTCATACACACTCACACTCACACACTCATGCACACAATCACACACATTCACACACTCACAGTCACATGCACTCAACACACACACCACACACTCATGCACACACTCACACACACCCACACACGCATACTCATACACACTCACACACTCATGCACACACACTCACACTCATGCACACAGACCCACACACTCTCACACACTCACACATACACTCACTCTCACACACACTCACATTCATGCATGCACACACACTCATACTCAGACACTCACGCACTCACACTCATGCACGCTCACACACTTGTTCTCACACACACACTCATACTCACTCACACACACTCACACTCATACTCACATGCACTTACACGCACTCACATTCATGCACACACTCACACTCATGCATGCACACACACACACTCATACACACACTTACATTCACACGCACTCACATTCACACGCACTCATGCACTCACACTCTCAGACGCACTCACATGCACTCACACACTCATACACAGGCACACTCACACACCACATTACTCACATTCACACACACACTCAGACTCATACACATGCACACTCACACATTACTCACACTCACACACACTCACATTACTCACACTCTCAGACTTGCACATACCTCACACACGCTCACACACACACTCACACAGAGACACACACACACATCTCTCTTTAGCACTTTCCCTCAGATATTTGCACACAATCAGCTCACTGATAGTGGAGGAGGGCGTCTTTATACTTGGTAAATAAAGGGAACGCTCTGTGGCCTCCGCAAGCACACTTTTAATTTATTTATTTTTATTTTATTTTTGGTCCCTGAAATTGAACCCAGGGATCCTTCACCCCTGAGCCCCGTCCCCAGCCCTTTTTCTATTTTATTTAGAGACAGGGTCTCCCTGAGCTGCCTAGGGTCTTGCTAAATGGCTGAGGTCAGCCTCCACCTTGCCATCCTCCTGCCTCAGCCTCCCCAGCCACTGGAATGACAGGCGTGAGCTCCTGCACCCGGCAGCTAGTGTATGTTTATGAGTTTTTTTTGGTTTCGTTTTATTCTCTGTGGTGCTGGGGATGGAGCCCAGGGCCTTGCCCAGGCTGAGCAGGTGCCCTGCCACTGAGCTGCAACCCCAGCAGCAAATCTATTTTAAAACCTGCCGTGTTGGGCAGACAGGCGGATTCTTCCGGGAAGGGTGATATTTTGGGCCAAAACGGCTGCTGGGCGTAGCTGTAATGACCGTGTTCTGGGATTCAGCCTCTGTGGCTGCAGCCTCTGAGGCTCTCCCCTGCGTAGGACCCGCACGCCCTCCCTCCCATCTCTCCCGTCACCCCGGCCCGTCTGCATGCATGGAAGACCAGGGGTTTCCAGTGAGTCACCATCAGCAGCTGGAAGGCCCCGGGGACGGGGGCACATGAGCCCCGGTTTCCCCTGGGCTATGTTTAGAGTGTCACAGGAAACCCCAAAACTGCTGGCCTTCACACCCTTGCAGAGGTGGACCGCTGTCCTCCACTTCCCGGTCCCCGCCTCTCTCCCTCACCAGGTCCTGCCTGGGATCCCCTCTTCAGACACGCCCCCCCCCCAGAGGACCCTGGTGGCCCTCTCCGGTTCCAAGCCTGAAAGCAGTTGATTCCACCCCCCCACACACAAATGTCCAAAAGGGGTTCCTGAGAGATCCCAAGCCTCCAGGCTGGGGACTCCTTCTCCTTTCTGTTCCTTCCTGGTAAACATTTAGAGTCCAGCTCAATGGGTGATGGTGACATCTCCTTGAATAGGACACAGGCCTACTGGGACAGTGTGTCTGTTATAAGGGAGTCCCAGTGGGCACGGTGATAGATGCCTGTAATCTAGAGGCCCGGGAGGCTGAGGCAGGAGGATCGCAAGGTGGAGGCCAGCCTCAGCAACTTAGTGAGGCCCTGAGCAACTCAGGGAGACCCTGTCTCTAAATAAAATATAAACAAGGGCCGGGGACCGGGCTTATCAACACCGCTGCGTGCACCCCAGTTCCCTGAGCATACTGAGAAACCGCCTGACCCCCCACAAACCCGGTGCTTTAAGACGTCTGCCTAAATAACCAAATGCTAGGATACACTTGAGCCACGAGGTACCTGCCATTAGACTCAGCCTCAGATTTACAGACATCAGTGTTGTTACAAATCGTGTTAATTGAACCCAGGGGCGCTTCACCCTGGAGCCCCATCCCCAGCCCTTTTTATGTTTTATTTAGAGACAGGGTCTCGCTGAGTTGCTCAGGGCCTTGCTCAGTGGCTGAGGCTGGCCTCCACCTTGCGATCCTCCTGCCTCAGCCTCCCGAGTCCCTGAGATCACTTGTTTAATGTTTTTTGGGGGGCCCAGGTGGTCTTTTGAGACGTTTTCTGTTCTCCTGGCTGAACATACTCTGGGAACCTCTTGGGATTCATCCGGGGTTGAGCGCCTACGACTTGGACAGCCTCACCACATCCATTGGGAGTCCCTTGGGAGAAATCCAGGGCCCATTTTGCACGAGAGCACTTGATAGACGGAAGGGAGGGTTACTGGCCCTGGGGCAAGTTCTCGGGGTGCTGGTCACACCTATTTCTCGGCTCACATGACAACATGTCCTTAACTTCGAAACAGTCACATCATGCAGAAAGAGCACGGATGGCGGATGGCGGTAGGACCGACGGCGCGTGGCCAGCCTCCCCTGCCCCACCCGGGCACTCACCGTGGTCATGTGCAAACACCAGTATGTCCAGCCCCATCAGCATCTGAGCCAGCTCGTCATAGCGGCCACAGTGTTCCCCGGCACCATGGGACACAAACATAAGGGCCCTAAGGAGGGAAGAAGGAACTCTGTTAGCAAAGTCCAAGAGACCCCCCCCCCCCCGCGGCGCCTAGAGTCACAACGAATCAGGACCAAACCCTGGGGGCTGTGGGGCTGGGGCTCTGTGGCAGAGCGCTGGGCCTGGCACATGGGGGGAAAAAACTGGACTTTGAGCCCAGCATGTTGGTGCCCACCTGTCATCCCAGTGGGGAGGCTGAGGCAGGAGGATCCCAAGAGGGAGGCCAGCCTCAGCAACTTAGGGAGGCAGACCCTGCCTCTAAATAAAATCTATTAAAATGGGGTGGGGGGGTGCTGGGGATGTGGTTCAGTAGTTAAGCACCTCTGATTTCAATCCCCAGTCCCCAACCCCCCCCAAAAAAAAAAATTAGACTTGAGAGCCGGGCCAAAACGGAGGCCAGATCCTGCCTCTCCCTGGGAGCCCCAGGCCATGTACCAACCGGCAAAACTTTGTTTCTTCACCTGGAAAAAGACCGTGATAACATGCAAGTTGATGCTGGTGGATGTCACTTGTGCTGATTCATAGCACAGGTAGAGGGCGGGCACGTGGCAGGCTCCCATCGGGACTGGTTCCCCCCCTCCCCTGGGCGGGGGGCAATTTTGATTCTTAAATATCCAATTTTCAAGACTCGGATTCTTAGCAGAAAATCCCTGGGGACCTCGAGTTCCCTTTAGGCAGAGAGAATTCAAGACGCTGGCTGCTAACTGTCAGGGGTGAGGTTGGGGGCGAGCCAGAGATGGATAATCACAGCTGCTATTTTAAAGAGCCTCGACTACCTGTCAGTTCCCTTGTTAATGCCACCTAGCAGATTTTGAATCCTCCCCGTCGTCGTTGTCGCTGAATGCTTTCTCTTCTTTACAGAGGAGAGCAAAATTCAGAGACGGTAAGTCCACCCGCCCGGGGTCACACAGCACATTGGTTAAAAAACGTATCTCAGAATATCTCCCCACCTGGATATGCTTTCAGGTCTAGGGTGGGCTCAGAACCCAGACCTTATCTCAGAGAGGCCTCCTCATCTTCAGTTCTGTGAAGGTAGGAGCCAGGTGCTGGGTTTGTTGAGTGCATAACCAACTTGCTCAGAATGCTGTGTCCTTTCTACCGTTCCTTTTGGCCAAGTTGTATGAACTGGTGAGGGCACCGGTTTGTTTTGCCTGCTACGGATTTTATTTTAGGAGTGTTTTTATTTTATCTTGGTTTCTAAATCACCTTTAGCATCTGTCTCCCCCTGTTCTTTCTTTCCTGAAAGCTGCTGAGGCTGGCTGGCCTCCAACTGGAGATCCTCCTGCCTCAGCCTCCTGGGTCGCTGGGAGGAGAGGTGTGCGTCACGACGCCCGGCTACTTCTCTCAATTTTGCTTTGGGCAGATTACACCTGCCCTCTGGATGTTTCTGGGGCCAGCCGTCCACAGGGCTGGAACCTCTAACCAGTCATTATTTCCATATTGAAGGGGCTGAGCTTCCGGAAGGGATGGTTCAAGCACTCCAACATCCTTTGGGAACGCAGCAGCTGCTGGATTAACTCATGCTACAGTTTAACTGCAGAACAGGTCAAAGGACGAGGCCAGATCTTACCATAAATCTGCTCCTCACCGCGGTCAGGGACCATGGGGCAGGAGAGAGCTTCAGGGTTGCATTTAGGTGCCCCAAGAAATGGCACCAGACACGTCACCAAGCCTGACACTGCCTGTCGACAGAATCCACTCCGCACTCAAGCAGGTGGGGAAACCCTTGGGGGTCTTTCTCTGCAGCCACCCTTTCTACTCCCTGGAACGCAATGGCAGCCAGAAGGCAGCCCCAGGAGAACCTGACAGCCACTCTGGAGCCACTGAGCTCCCTGGGGGACATGCAGGGGGGACCATGGGCTCTACCCATAGAGGCGTGCAGCTTTGGGGAGCTCCCTGACGGACCTGGCTGCCCCACTGCTGGTTGCCCCAAATATGGCTTTGCCTTGTCTCGGCACAAGTGGGCTCTGCGGCAGCACCTGCAGGCTCCGCCTCCCGCTGCCACGCCCAGCTACTCCAGCCCCGCCTCTGCCACGCCCTCCTATTCCAGCCCCGCCTCCCGCTGCCACGCCCTATTCTAGCCCCACCTCCCACTGCCACTCCTTGCTATTACAGCCCCGCCTCTGCCACGCCCTCCTATTCCAGCCCCGCCTCCAGCTGCCACGCCCTGCTACTCCAGCCCCGCCTCTGCCACACCCTACTACCCCAGCCCCGCCTCCCACTGCCAAGCCCTGCTATTCTAGCCCCGCCTCCTGCTGCCACGCCCTGCTATTCCAGTCCCGCCTCCCACTGCCACGCCCTGCTACTCCAGCCCCGCCTCTGCCACACCCTACTACCCCAGCCCCGCCTCCCTCTGCCACGCCCTCCTATTCCAGCCCCGCCTCCCGCTGCCACGCCCTATTCTAGCCCCGCCTCCCACTGCCACTCCTTGCTATTACAGCCCCACCTCTGCCACGCCCTCCTATTCCAGCCCCGCCTCCAGCTGCCACGCCCTGCTACTCCAGCCCCGCCTCTGCCACACCCTGCTATTACAGCCCCGCCTCCCGCTGCCACGCCCTATTCTAGCCCCGCCTCCCACTGCCACTCCTGGCTATTACAGCCCCGCCTCTGCCACGCCCTGCTACTCCAGCCCCGCCTCTGCCACACCCTACTACCCCAGCCCCGCCTCCCACTGCCAAGCCCTGCTATTCTAGCCCCGCCTCCTGCTGCCACGCCCTGCTATTCCAGTCCCGCCTCCCACTGCCACGCCCTGCTACTCCAGCCCCGCCTCTGCCACACCCTACTACCCCAGCCGCGCCTCCCGCTGCCACGCCCTCCTATTCCAGCCCCGCCTCCCGCTGCCACGCCCTATTCTAGCCCCGCCTCCCACTGCCACTCCTTGCTATTACAGCCCCGCCTCTGCCACGCCCTCCTATTCCAGCCCCGCCTCCAGCTGCCACACCCTGCTACTCCAGCCCTGCCTCTGCCACACCCTGCTATTACAGCCCCGCCTCCCGCTGCCACGCCCTATTCTAGCCCCGCCTCCCACTGCCACTCCTGGTTATTACAGCCCCGCCTCTGCCACGCCCTGCTACTCTAGTCCCGCCTCCCACTGCCACGCCCTACTGCTCCAGCCCCGCCTTGCCACGCCCTGCTACTCCAGCCCCGCCTCTGCCACACCCTACTACCCCAGCCCCGCCTCCCACTGCCACGCCCTGCTATTCTAGCCCCGCCTCCTGCCGCCACGCCCTGCTACCCCAGCCCCGCCTCTAGCCCTCAGTGCGCATGCTCAGACCCACAGGCCAGCCCCTCTACTCATTCTTGTCTTAAATCTCTGCTGCGGCTGGTGGTTTTTTCCTTAGTCCCTGGATTCAGATCTTGCCTGGACTCCCCGTTCTGATCAATCCATCTCCCCTCCCACCATTTACTTGTTCCCTGGACCAGAGTCTGCTTTGCAGATTCTGTCTGGCAAAGTGGAATCAAATCACGTTACCCTTCTGCTTTGAAGCCTCCAGGGACTCCCCAGAGGAGCTGCACCAAACCTGGCCGCCTGGAAATCCTCCATCGCCTCCCTCCCCGCCTCGTCCCTGCTCACGAGCTCCCAAGCCTCCTCTCTGGCGCCTAGATATGCCAATCAGGGATGTGCTGTTAAATGCTTAACAACTGGGGGTGGCGGGGGTCCCCGTGTGTTTGCCAAACTGCAGTGTCAGTGCTCCCACCAGGCCTGGTTTGGAGCTATTAATGAGATGTCACCAAGAAGAGATGTGCAGGATCTGCCATCATGAGCAGGTTGGAGCCGGCTGGAGCTCGCTGCTGGCGAGCCTCTCTGCACCCGCTGAGCCTTTGCCACTCTCTGCCCCCGCCCCCCCATCTTGGTATTCCAGCTCGTCCCTCCCCCTGCGGGTGCCTCCGCCAGGATTTTTTTTTTTTTTTTTTTTTTGGTGCCAGGGATTGAACCCAGGGGTGCTTCACCACGGAGCCCCGTCCCCAGCCCTTTTTCCATTTTATTTAGAGACAGGGTCTCGCTGAGTGGCTCAGGACCTTGCTAAGCGGCTGAGGCTGGCCTCCACCTTGCGATCCTCCTGCCTCAGCCTCTCCAGCTGCTGGGGTGACAGGCGTGCGCCATCATGCCCATCTCAGCCAGGGCTTTCCTGACCACTTAAGTTGGTCCCCATGTACAGTCATTTATGCAGTCACAAGTTTTTGATGGATTGTTTGGGCTTCCCCCTGTTTCGCCCCAGGGCAGAGATCTTGCCTGTCCTGTTGACTGCTATGTCCCCAGCTGAAGGAGAACTGAGCAGAGGAGCCCTCCCCCAGGCCCAGGGATTAGTGTCCATTGAGGGTCCCCCCAGGCTTGAAAGGCAAGCTCAGAGGCAGGAAGCTTCCAGAAGCCAGCCTGTTTGCAGAGTCCAGCTGCTTTCTGGTATTTCCAGCAGCTTCTCCTGTCCCCGGGGGGTCGCCACTTGCTCCCCTCCCCCCAACACCTGCTGTGGGTGGAGCCTCCATCACCCGCTCTCCCTCCGGCTGCCTCCAGCCCCAGGGCCCCCATCATTGACAAGGGACAGCCCGCCTCCAGCTCTGGGCTTTCTGGTGGAATGCCCACATTCACCCCTGGCTGTTGGTCACCGCTTGGAAATGTCCCCTATCAGGGGACATCTTCTTTTTTGCAGATGAGCAATCGTGACTGTGCACTAAGAAACCCAGATGTGCGGGTCCCCAGGGCACGTTCCCTTCCCAGCGCCACCAGAGCGACCTGTTCTGAAGGTCTGCCCAAACCGCAAGTGACGCGCCCCGGGGGCAAGTCGCTTGCCACCTGGCGGAGCTTGTCACAGCCGTGAAAAGAGAAAGGAAATCGTTTGTGCTTTGGGGGGTTGGCAAGGCGCCACCCGTGGTACCCAAAATAGCCCGGAAACGGTGGTGGCCAGGGAGACAGGGAGGTGGACCTATAGGTTGTCCCTGCCTGTCACCCCCCGCCCCTGCACAGGAAGCCACTATGGAGAGCCCACCCACCCCCCATCACGGGGTTTGTTTCTCTGTCCCAGAGGCTGGAACGCAGAAGCTGGTGACCTGGGGTGACTTCATCTTGGGGAGGGCTCTCCAGGATTCTGTGGCAGAATGCAAACCAGGAGACAATGGACCGACATGGCGGGTGGGGAGGGGGCTCTGAGCAGGTGCCTGGGGGAAAAAATGGTCCCTGCTCTCTCTTAGGGGTGGGGTGTCCCCAGCCAACAGCAGCAAGAAAACTTGATGCCCACAGCAGCAAAAAAAAAAAAAATCAGGTTGCAGAAGAGGCTGAGATTTTTTTTTTTCTTGGAACTTCTGCACCCAAGGGGGAGGGGTGGGGGCAGGGGGGAGGCCCAGCCTCAGAGGAGGGAGGGAGGCCCAGCCCCAGAAGCAGATGGCCTGCTTGGCTCCCAGCCCTGGGAGGTGGAGCCGCTCCCGATAAAGCGCATTTGGAGCCCTGAGATGAATAAGCTGCAGAACTTTTCAGGGCTACTTCATCCCTGCTCCACCCTGACCATAAGGCTCTTCTTCCCTCATCCAAAAAAAAAAAAAAAAAATCAACTGTCTCTTTTTTTTTTTTTTTTTTTTTGTGGCACTGGGGATCAAACCCAGGGGTGCTTAACCACCGGGAGCCCCATCCCCAGCCCTTTTTTTTTTTTCTATTTTATTTTGAGACCGGGCCTCTAGAAATGGCTTAGGGTCTTACTAAGTGGCTGAGGCTGGCCTCTACATGGCGATCCTCCGGCCTCAGCCTCCCGGAAGTTGAAGTGACCTAACAACCTCTCTAAGTCTCAATTTCCTCGCCTTTAAAGTGTAAAGGGTAAGCTCCGGCCATTCCCGTGGCCATCCCAGGAACTGATTCCTAGAGGTTCATGGGTGTTTTTGTTTTGTTTTCCTTTTCCTGGGTGAAATGGGGTTTCTGGGGCCTGATCACAGGGGCTGGGGGGGTCCATCAGGTTCACAGTACCTCTGAGATCCCCTCCTGCTCCCTACAGAACTTTGGATTTGGCTCCCCGAGGAGTCTGTTCCTCACATCTGAGCACAGAGTGCAAAACCTAAGAAGAAATCTGCTTTGTTTTTGTTAGGAAAGATCTGGAAAACGAGAAGGGCTTTTTTTTTTTTTTTTTGAAATGCTATCTGGCCAGAGAGACAGAATGTCTGTTCCTACTCTCAGGCAGCTTTGAGAGGGGGCCCTCATGAACGTCACCAGAGGGAGGAAGGAGGACAGCCTCCTCCTGCAGTCTCCCAGGGTATGTTCTCGGTTCTTGCTTGTTTCCGAATCATCCCAGTCACTCAGCCAAATCCCTTGTTTCACTCTCCTGCCAAATCCCAGCAGCTTGGGAGGCTGAGGCAGGAGGTTCACAAGGTGGAGGCCAGCCTCAGAAATTCAGTGAGGTGCTAAGCAATTCAGCGAGACCCCGTCTCTAAATAAAATAGAAAACGGGGCTGGGGATGGGGCTCAGGGGTCGAGGGCCCCTGAGTTCCATCCCTGGTACCCTCCCTAAATAAATAATAGGCAAAGGTGGACAGGTGACACTTGCTCTCAACAGATCTTGGTTTCAGAATGTTATCACCAGTTGATGCGTTGACACCTCACGACAACTCCGTGAGGTGGGGACGGTTCACTTTCCCCATTTTACAGATGAGGTCCAGAGAGGCCAACCAGATCGCCTAAGGTCACACAGCTAGGAGGTGGATGGGTGGATGGGTGGGTGGGTGGATGGATGGGTGGCTGGGTGGGAAGCCACAGAGGGCAGGTGGCCTGGGTGTAGCAGAGGGACTGTGCCTGGTCTCCTGCAGAGGCTCAGGGGACCCTGCAGGCCTGTGGGCTAGCAGGCAGGACCCCTGGGTCGCTGGAAGGGAGAGTTGAGATCTCTGCACACACCATGGGAGTTAGACTGATCGTCTCTGATGGAGACCCACCGAATCTTAGTTCCCTTTTACAGGGTGATCTTTGAAAGAGGCCTTCTCCAAGAAGAAAACAGAAATGACCAGCATTAAAAAAAAAAACAAAACACAGCAAAAGTTACCTGGGGAATTCTGTCACTGAACCCACCTTTCAAAATGGAATGCCCCAAACCCAGAATGGGCTAGCCTCCCGCGTATTTTATTATTTTATCTTTTTTTTCCCCTTTGGGTACCAGTGATGGAACCCAGGGGCGCTTAACCTCTGAGCCCCGTCATCCCCAGCCCCTTTTTCTATTTTATTCAGAGACAGGGTCTCGCTGAGTTGCAGAGGGCCTCACAAATTGCTGAGGCTGGCCTCCAACTTGCAATCCTCCTGCCTCCAGCCTCCTAAGCGGCTGCGGATGACAGGCCTGCACTACTGCACCCGGCTATGATTTTTCTCCTCCGTGTGTCTGATTTGCCCTTCCTTTTCCCCATCAGGAGTCCGAGAATAAATGATGCCAGCAGCATGCTGTTGGGCCTCAAGAACTGTGAGCCCACGTAAACCTTTTTCCTTTATAAATGGCTCCGTCTCAGGGTATTCTGTGATAGCAACGGAAAACAAGCTAATACACTTGGAACGCATTTCAGAGGTCAACTCGTACACACTCCTCCTAGGTACACCGTTCTTATTTTAGAGAATTTATTGGGACATTTCTAAATGTCTTAAGATCTGGGATCCCGTGGCAGAATGGCCACCTTTGGGCCGTGCTGTGGTGTCCATTTTCCGTGACTGTAACAAATATCTGAGCCGATCCAGTTAGAAAGACAAAAAGGATGTTTACCCAGATCATCAAGGGTGTCCTTCAGATTTCCGGCAAATGCTCACCTCCTTCTCATTCATTCAAATGACAGCTAAGCTAGGTCCAGTATTAGAATTGGAGGCGGGTGATCATCGTAAGGGTTCCTGCCCCCAAATCTTTCA
Organism: Marmota monax; assembly: GCF_021218885.2. Taxonomy (NCBI): domain Eukaryota; kingdom Metazoa; phylum Chordata; class Mammalia; order Rodentia; family Sciuridae; genus Marmota; species Marmota monax. The sequence goes on along the minus strand of NW_026694242.1, from coordinate 1,177,829 downwards.
GGCCAGATGAAGAAGAAGAAGGTTCAGAATCACCCTAAATAGCTACTCAGGATCCTGCGGAGGATGAGTCATGTGTCTGTTGCATTTGTGAAGTGAAGAAATCACACCACCAAACCTCCAAATGTGTAATAGTAAGTAAACGCGCACACCCACTCACATACGCATCATTTATGTACGCTCGAAACGGGGAATGGGGTGGGGGGGTTCATGGCAGGAAAATGGAGAAATACAATTTTCTCCATTTAGAGAAAAGAAAAAAGAAAAAGAAAATCCGGGCTGGGGCTGGGGCTCAGGGGTGGAGCGCTTGCTGACCTGGTGCGAGGCCCTGGGTTCGAGGTCTAAGTGGCCGAGGGCCTCTCCAAGTGGCTGAGGCCGGCCTCCACCTTGCGATCCTCCTGCCTCAGCCTCCTGAGCCGCTGGGATGACAGGTGTGTGCCACCCTGCACACTTTTATAGGAAGGTTGGGCTCAGAAGCATTCACGGTGGGCAAAATGAGGGGGGCGGTGGCATCCAAGCCTGTAGTTAGGGGGGAGACGCGTTCCCTCTGATTCCAGGGCCACATTGGGACATAAAGCATGTCATCAGACGACTCTGCTGAGGCAGATGCTGGCTCCCTGGGGTGAGCGTCCCCCGGGGTGTCTGGAATGGTCCTCTCCTGGGAGCAATGAACCTCAGGAAGAGATAATCAGATTCCAAAGCGGGAGGCCTGCCCTGAGGTTATCCGACTAGAAAATTACAAGCCACTTGCAAAGATGCATTTCCATATAAATGTGCAAGAGGGGGACAAGACAGCTTGGTGCATTTCACAGCTCGTTGATCAGGGCGGCTGACATCTCTCTCTGGGCACTCAGCTCTGCGCCCCCCACCAGGGTCTCCTCCAGCCTGCAGAGCGGAGGGCCAGGGCCAAGCCCGTGCACTCTGCGGGGTCTCGGGGGAGGGCCCGCAGGCAGGAAGGGCAGAGCAGCCTGAAGTCCTTCCTCTCTGGACCCCGCCTGCCTTTGTCCCAGAGCTCACTGGTCCAAGGACTGCACTCCCAACGCAGCTTCTAGAACATTCCTTGCTGGCTCTCTGCCAACCTTTCCTTGGCTGATTCCTCTTTCCCCTGTACTCCACGTAACTATCCCCCCAGGAGACCTGGGCACAGCAGAACCTCTATTTTTACCAAAAAAAAAAAAAATTAACCTAGACTTAATTAATTTATTTAACCTATACTTAGTGAATTATTTACCAATAATTTATTTATTGGTACCAGGGATGGAACCCAGGGGTGCTGACCCCGAGCCCCGTTTCCCAGCCCTGTTTTGCATTTTATTGAGAGACAGGGTCTCCCTGAGTGGCTCAGGGCCTCGCTCAGTGGCCGAGGCTGGCCTCCAACTGGCGATCCTCCTGCCTCAGCCTCCCCAGCTGCTGGGATGACAGGCAGGTGCGCCACTGCGCCCGGCTTCTCGTTTTAAAATATCTGGTGCCTTTAAAGACTGGTCGTAGCCTCAGCCTCCTTGAATATATGCCCAGATACATCTGCTGGGGACACCATGTAACAAATGTGCAAATTTTCAGGGGCCCCAAACATGGAAGAATCCAAAAGGGATTCTCGTAGCTGGAGAGCGTCTGCTTATCCAGAGACGAACCCAGTTGTCTCAGGAGCTCTTTCCAACCACAGCCTCTGTATTAGGCAAATTGGACCGCTGTGACTATAACGAAATACCTGACGTAGGCTACGGGTGAAGGAAAAAAAGGTTGATTTAAGCCCAACGGTTTGGGAGGTTGCAATTTCAAACAGCATGACCTAGGTTCTTAACCTCAGGGCCTCCCTCTAAGTCCCATCTCTTCAAGGTCACAAGTGTCCCCATATCACTACCATGGAGACGCCCCCCATCTTTGTCACGAGAACCTTTAGGCAGAGACATAATGAACCGCGGCGAGCACTTTGACGTAAGTCACCTTCGCGCCTAATTTTACAGAGCAGGAAACCGAGGCTCAAAGAGGGGAGGTGATTTGCCCGCGGTTAGATCCCCCCCGGACCTGGACTCTGACTGCACAGGCCTTGGAATCCCAGCGACTCGGAGGCTGAGGCAGGAGGATCGCAAGTTGGAGGCCAGCCTCAGCCCAAGCGAGGCCCTAAGCAGCTCAGGGAGACCCTGTCTCTAAATCAAACAGAGGGAAGGAAACTGGATCCCCTGAAGGACTCTATGGAGCAGGGTGGCCCCCACGAACCTGAACTACTTGCCTCTGGACTGGTAAACGGGAGAGAAATCAGCCTCTACCTTCTTGGAGATGTTAGGGTTTGGGGTCTCTCTGTTGAACCCAGGGGTGCTGAACCCCTGAGCCCCGTCCCCAGCCCCTTTTTTCTATTTTATTTAGAGACAGGGTCTCCCTGAGTGGCTTAGGGCCTCGCTCAGTGGCTGAGGCTGGCCTCCACCTTGCGATCCTCCTGCCTCAGCCTCCTGAGCTGCTGGGATGACAGGCGCGCACCACCGCAGCCGGCCTGTTAGTCCCCAACTCTGGGACTTTGTTTGAGTGTCTGAATCTCTCTGAACGTCTGTATTTCCTCACTAAATGACATGGGATGCACACAGCAAAGCTAGCTATGGTGATGGTCTCTTATTAAAATGCTTTTCTGCCCGGGGATCGGGGGTTGGGGGGGAGCCCCAGGCACAGGGCCCACGGGTGAGTCATTCCTGAACCACAGGAAATGGCTCTTAGGTCGGTCCCCTCTGTGTTTAGCTGTGTGTCTTCCGGCCACAACGGATCTTAACAATCCTCACGTCCGTCCATCCGTCCGTCCGTTCTAATGGGTAGTAAGAAGGCTTGCACCAGAGGAGGCCCTTGACCCTGGACCAGGGCCGCAAGCCAAAATAAACCTCTTGTCTTCGGGACGTAGGCCACCTGTGGGACTGTGGTTAGCAACAGAAAACAGACTAAGTAGTTACTCATTAAACAGGGGCCAAGTTTCAGAGGTGACTTCAGATGCACAAGTTTTCCTACACAGACTGCCTTTAAGGGTCACTAGGGATGGAACTCAGAGACACTGGACCTCTGAGCCCCGTCCCCAGCCCCTTTTTCTATTTTATTTAGAGACAGGGCCTCGCTCAGTGGCTGAGGCTGGCCTCCACCTTGCGATCCTCCTGCCTCAGCCTCCCGAGCCGCTGGGATGACCGGCGTGGGCCACCGCGCCCGACATGCACTGTGTGTTTGACAATCTTGGATGTTTTCATCGCCGGGACATGAAAATAAATGTCTGAGGAGATTCATAGGGTAAAATCCCTCTTCATTTAGCTTTTAGACATTCAGAAAAATCGAACTCACCATCGAGAGGGGGCGAGCCGCCGCAGGATGGGTGACCAGCAAACGTGTCTGTCGGTGACAGGTCACACACATGGAAATGGCTCCCCTCCCCCTGTGACCTCCTAGAGGCGCAGAAAAACCTGTCACTCCCAGGGGGAGGGGGACGGAGAATCGGTCTCCATAACTAGGTTAGGAATTTCTATAGAAACCAGAGAGAGAGAGAGAGAGAGAGAGAGAGAGAGAGAGAGCTTCCAAGACCAGATGGAGTCCCCTGCGCTTTGGAGACGAGTCCCCAGGAGTGATTTGTTGTTGTTCGGGGAGGGAAGAGCCCTTCTGTGCGTGCAGAGGCCAGGAGGGAAGCAGGCATCACTTCTTCAGGGGGGGGCCTCTGCGAGGTCGGCCAGGGCCTCGTCTGCCTCCAAAACAGGTTCTTAAGCCAGAGGGCTCCTTGGGGGGCTGCGTCCAGATCGATGTCTGGAATTGGCCTTGTGGGAAATCACTAATGGTCCTCGGACAGCGCACCGTGTGACTTTTAGGCTGGTCCATTAAATGGAGAGCTTTTGCTATAGGACAGCTAAAGGCCAGATGTTGGAAGGACTGACCGGGCTTTGGTGAAAGACTTCTGAACTCTTCTTTGTTTTTTGTTTTTTTTTATGTTTGATCCCAGGGAGGGAACCCAGGGGGGTACTTAACCCCTGAGCCCCGTCCCCAGCCCTATTTTGTATTTTATTTAGAGACAGGGTCTCTCTGAGTTGCTGAGGGCTGAGGCTGGCCTCCACCTTGCGATCCTCCTGCCTCAGCCTCCCCGCTCGGTTCAGCGTTGATCTCCCTTCCCTGCCTCTCACTCCCTGGCCCATGTCCGTTTTCAGGACAGAGAGAGAGAGAGAGGCCTCAGGCCCAGGGTTTTCTTGGCAAGTCCCAAAGTGGAGCTGGAATCCGGCACCCGAGGGCTCTGTTTTTCTTCTCGCGGTCACTTTCTATTTGTGGCACCTCGCGGGGTACTGTTTCTCGAGTCTTGTGTGTGAGGATCAAGTTTCCTCTTAAAATAGATTGGAACGTGAAGAGGAAAGGGAGAGGATTCAAGCCGCACAGACAACCAAGGGGAAATGATCTGGGATTCCAGTCCCCCGCAGCTGGGGGTGGAGGTCGGTGGGAGGACGCTCCCTCTGGGCTTCCTGACCCCACCACGAGCTGCTCAGCCCTCACCTCAGACCTATGGAGTCGGCCATCTGTGGACTGAGCCCCGTCCCCAGCCCCTTTTCGATTTTATTTAGAGACAGGGTCTCGCTGAGTTGCTCAGGGCTGAGGCTGGCCTCCACCTTGCGATCCTCCTGCCTCAGCCTCCAGAGCCGCTGGGATGACAGGCGTGGGCCACCGCACCCAGCCAGAGTCCGTTTTATTGGCAGTGACTGAAGGAAACAACCTGAGACCGACAAAGTGGGGGAAAGGGGCCCATTCTAAAAGGGACAAAGAGCCACCGCTGAACCAGACCAGTCATCCTGGACAGGAGGGAGGAGGGAGTGGGGGTGAAGGTTCTCCGGAGACCGCTCCCCCATCCTGCCTCCAAGGCCCAACCACCTGAGAAGAGGCCCCTCGCAGAACCCAGGGGACAAGTCCACGTGGACAGGTGGCTTGCGTGTAAAGACCCTGCAGGGCAGAACGGGATCTGTGCAGTGTCATGAAGGACCAAACAGGAAACAGGAGGTAGAGCAGTTGGAATCAGGGAGTGCCTTGGCGGGAGGAGAGGCGGCTCCCCGACCTTCCCATAAGAATGTGCTGGGGCTGTATCTTATGTAACATCAGCTTTTTTCTCTCCTTCTTTTTTATTTTCCTGAAAGGAGAACAACATGAACTCCCCAGACTGCAGATGGTTCCCAGATCTGGGTGGTGAAATGCCAAGTGGATACAGCCATAGACGATGGGGGATTTATTGGGAATAAAAAGGAGAAGCGAGAAGAGTGTTCGTGGGAAGGGAAAAAATGGTCCCGAATCTTCTGCACAGGAGCAGCCCCTGGGCTATGTGCACAACTGAGACCATTTCACA